>NC_084587.1:7921313-8141313 GCF_033807715.1 Cololabis saira | reverse complement strand
AACAAAAGTTCATCTCAATACTTTGTTATAGAGAGCCCCGAAACCTTCAGGGTGAGGGGGGTTTGGAAGTTATGCTGGTTTCAATCTTGTCTTTGTCCATGTTTGTCTTTCTATCAGGGTTCCATCTCTTTCCTACAAATTGTTTTCCAGGACTTTTCCAGGACATTTTCTAAGCCGACATTGTAATGAAGGGAAGCTCCTCTTCCCTGTGGAATAAACTCATTAGTCTCTCTAGTTTCTTCTCCTGTCTATCTCTGCACAAACACTGTATTTTACAGATTTCTAAAAAAAGGAAAAAAAGTCTTTCTCCCTTACTTTCTTTTGTCAGACAATAAAACAAGTGTGAGATACTGGATAAAGCACAGCTTGAAGATACATTGGGTTTTCTTTTCCACGTCTATGTAGGAAAGTGTATCCAAAGATGGTTTCTTCTTCTTCTCCAGCCCCAGATGCCTGCGTTTCTCTATGTAACTTTGTTTTTAATGGACGTGAACCTAGAGCTCTGCGTTAACGGCATCAGCCTCTAACTCTGAGCTGCATCTTCTGGATCTGATTCCCGCTGCAGCGACTGGGATTGAGGACTAACGTCACCCAGCAGAACTAAACCAGAGAAACTACTGAAAACATGGACATTAAACCAGAGAAACTACTGAAAACATGGGGACATTAAACCAGAGAAACTACTGAAAACATGGACATTAAACCAGAGAAACTACTGAAAACATGGAGATTAAGGATCTTTGGTAGAACATTTCGTCTTGTTTTGGTCAACGAAAATGAAAACACATTTTAGCAGAGTTTTTATTTTGTAATCTACATTTTAGTCTCGTTTTTATTCGTCTACGATATTGCATTATATATTTAATTATCGTTATCGTCACATGACCAGCATTTTCGTTGCGTCTCGTCTCGTTTTCCTCAGGTGATAAAAGGTTCGTTGACGACGGTATTTAGTCATAATTTTCATTGACGAAAGCAACTTTACCAAGCAGTCAACATGAGCTTGTAAATGTCTGATAATTTAACAGTTTCAATCCCACACTTGGACATTTTCTATTAATGTTTCCACGTAAGTCGTCTTCTGCGGTGGCTGTTAAACACGCTCTCTGCCGTCGAACCCAGACGATCCTGAAGTTCACGAGACATAACACCAAAAACGGCGGCTTTGGATGAGCAAAGCTTTCAAAAACAAATAAAGCCTTAAAGCTAAAGGAATTATAAACACGCTGCCAAGGAGAAGAGGCAAAGCCCGCCGAGCAATTTGCGGCATGTAGTATTTTTGCTTCTTTCTCTGCCCGACACAAAGACGAGTGTCAAACAACTGAGGAGGTGAACGGAGAGATGACAGAGGACTGGGGGAGGGAGGGGGGCACATAGAGGTGAGAGTGAAGAAGACCATAGAGGAATTTTCCGTGCACTGAGAGGTTCACGGACTCTCAGATCCACATTTCAGCTCAATCAGGCTTCGACAAGTCTGGAAAATAAATAATATGCACACTTAAGTGCCTAAAGAATACGAACCATGCCGTCGTGGGAACAACGTGAAGTCTACAGACGTGCAGAGGCCGAGATTTACATACGTAAAATCAAGGTCCATGAACATTCTTCAGCTTGAAAAGGCGGCAAAGGAACTAGTTAAACAGAATGACAGAGAGAGCCGTGATGCCGACGCAACACGAGCTCTGGGATCTTCAAACAAACCTGCGCCCGGGTGCCATGGGGAGGCAAACCCACAGAACCAGGCATCCCGGGGGGGGCTGACCTTCCCGCCACATCCCCTCCTCTCTTCTGTCTCTCCAATGTCGTTAGCTGGCGCGCAACAATGCAGCCGTCGCCATGGCGACAGCAACCGGCATTTCACAAGGCTCAGACGTGGCCCGACTCGCGCCGGAACCGCTCCAGAGGTCGGTCGGGTTTTCAGATGGTTGACAACGATACGACACCCAAGACACGCTTCCCTCGCATCGTTCAGCAACAACGCGCTCTGCACCCGCGCACTTACCTTTATTATGATAAAAGAGTTGCTGGAGCATTCGCCGTTAAACTGCTCAGCTACTGTAGAAAGAGATGTAGCTTTCTCAAGGGAGCCACTGTAGAAAGAGATGTAGCTTTCTCAAGGGAGCCACCGCTGGCTACAGCCGTGAAAAAGTTAGCGCCTCCTGTTTTTATCCCAAAAATGTAATAAAAATAATCTGATCCTTGTGGGTTTTGGTATTAAGCGCACACACGATTCATTCTGCCGTTATTTATTGAAGGCAAAAACAAAAAAACTATTAAAAAAAATCGTGTGGGCAATACTAAGTACCCCCCGTGATTCAACAGTAGGGGTGTAACAATATATCGTGCCACGAAATTTCGCGATACAAAAACGTCACAATACGTGTCGTGGAGGTGACAAACTGTATCGCGATATTGGGTTATTAATATTAATCTATTGTGTTGACTAGTAACGACGCGCCTCGACCCGCGGACCAAAATCTTACTCCGCTCAGAAGAAACTAGTCCCGTTTTCTGGTCCCGTTTTGAGCTCTGAACTTTTACTTATGTAAGGCTGGTGTAGAGTTAAGCCTTACCTTATTAAATTAAACCTTTTTGGGGTCGTGAGTAGGATAAACACGGACAACTTCTGCTGAGTTCCAGTGTACTTTAATGTCCCTCAACAGTGTAGGATTTTAGAGCATCAACACAGCACCTAGTGCTGTATCACTCCGCCCAATCTTAAACATATTAACAACTACAGATAAACTGACTAGTGTCATTATAGTCCCTGATTTACATCAGAATATAAAGAATATATTTTTAAAATAATGAACCCTGAATTACCAAAATAAACTTAACAAAAATAAATCTCCTCTTACACTTATAAGGTGAGCATGAATCAATCTTTTTTATGATGTAAAATTGTATATATTTGTTTACTTTTATTTATTTATTTAATTTTAGTTGTTAAATTAGAAAGAAAAAAGTCAAATCATACATGAGAGAAACTATTCAGTTTGTGGCTAAATATTTGTACTTGTCTGAAACTGAAGATGCATAATGCAAACCTGACATTTACTTTTAGTTCAGTTTGTGGAAAATGGTTGGCCTGGCTTTCTCTTTCAAACTTAAACAGTTATAAAGCATTACAAACTGTAACAATAGGGCAAATGCACAGTATTGTTTTGTATTTTGTGTCTTTCAAATAAAAGACAATTTTTTCCAGTCATATGTTCCTCATGCAAGGTTGTTAAAAAAAATACTGCTATAATATCGTATCGTTATCGTGACCTCAGTATCGTGTATCGTACCGTATCGTGAGATTAGTGTATCGTTACACCCCTATTCAACAGCTTGTAGATCCACTTTTAGCCACCTTGACTAAGTAGCTTCAAAACCTAAAACGTTTTCTTTTTCAGCCCTTTTCAGACTCGTTGGATAGACGGCCTCACATTTGGGTTAAAGGTGCTGCGACTTTCACTTCTGGGAAGAACTATCTTAAATCTTTTCCATGTGGGAATAACCCTCCTCACGTTTGAACATTGAACCCCAGATTGGTTAGAAATAGTTTTATAATCTTTACCCTGCATTCATTTCCAAGATCAATTGCTTCTCTAAGCTAATTTCTTATGTCTTTCCCTCTTGGTATTGTGTTAATACAAACCTGAAGACTCAAAGCCAGAATACTGGCATGATGTCCCTTTTTCTAGGTCTACTAGGTCTTTTAGGTCTACACAGCCGCTGATTAACAATCCATCAAGGCAGATGAAGCAACGCTTTATTCCTTACTGTGGTAGTAATAACGGGGTACTTAGTATTGCCCATATTATTTGTTTTTAACTCTTAACTCTTTTAACTGGCAAAAATCAGTGTTAAGAGGGGATACAGAGTTTCTCTTCTGATGTGAGAGATGTAGAAAAGCAGTTGCACGATTGTGTCACTGCTCCTAATCATTCTGGAAACCCTCCCTTTCAAGGCCACGATGATTTTAGATCTTCTTTGGTGCATTGTGGGTAAAATAAAAGGACGGCTCACCACAAGAGGCCGACTTGGTCTCCACCAGCTTCACCCTCCGCGTCTCGTTTCGAATCCTGCCGTCCGTCTTGTCCACCAATTGTGCGAGGTCGTCGATGATTTCTGAGGCAAACACAGAAAACAGGTGAAGGTTAATATAATAATAATAATAATGTTAATATATAAACTAGGGCTGTCAAACGATTATTTTTTTTTAATTGTGATTAATCGCATGTTGTCCATATTAATCGCACATTTATTCACACATCTTTTGCTGTTCTAAATTACCTTAAGGTATTTTTTTAAATGTTTTTAATACTGTTAACAACATGAGAAAGGGCAAATATGCTGCTTTATGCCAATGTTTAATCCTTCATAAATACACACACAATTTAGTCCCCAACTTTACACTTGTAAAGACTAACTTACGATTCCCTGTTTTTTTAAGCAGCTCAATGTAAAACAATGAACCATATGCATCACAAACATTGTACAAGAAGTGCATTGGTCAGTTAAATTTTCCATGAAATTATGTCTAAACAAAAATAAAAGGCTCAAATAAAAGGCTTTTCTGCTTTTGAAGGGGGGGGTGTGCTCTCTGCATCGGTCGTGTGTTTGGCTGCAGGTATTTGAGACTCGAGGTACTTCGATGGTTCATTTCAAATCGACAGTACATACAAATAACTTTAGTCTTGTCCAGCAAACCATCTGGCATCTTTTTGAAAGGGAACTTGCCGTTCAAGAAGTCCCTTTTCATTCTCCATCTTTCCTCGCTTTTCACAAAAGTTTACGCAGTAATCCACCATACTTTTCCTCGAGCTACGGGTGCGCCGTCGACCGCCAGAAATTATATAATGTGCTTTTTTTTTCTTTTTTTTTTTTTTATCCTGCGCCTTAATCGTGCGTTAAAACAATTGTTTCATTTCATTTCATTTTTTATTTATTCCGATCATGGAAATATGCAAACTAACAAGTAAAATGACAACACAATCAAAAGCATATTCCATAACCGGAAAGGAGCAGGAAGAAGAAAATCTTATTATACCTGCCCCTCCCTCAAAACAAAATTGAACAATAATAACCTAGTTAACATCACAAGAAAAGAAAAACAAGAAAAATAAAAGATAGATTGTCTGTCTCCATACGTATGTATTATACATTTTGACTATTTCATCCATACATTGCTATTTTTTTCTCTTTAAATTTATTTTTAAACTGAAATATGTTTATACAGCCCTTTAAATCATAATTTAATGAATTCCATAACTTAATTCCAACAATTGAAATGCTCATCTGCTTTAGAGTTGTTAGGGCAAATAAATGTTTAAAATTAAATTTTCTACGACTATCTTCATTGTTTTGAAACTGAAAGTAAACATGTATTGTAGGTTTTCTTGTATTGTTGGTGTTAAGTATAGGTCGTCTAGGGACGTTAAGTTAACGCGTTATTAACGCGTTAACTTTGACAGCCCCTAATATAAACGGATTATGTTTTTATGATATTCGTTGATTTAACACACAAGAGATCAAACGTCACATTGAAAAGGATTTCAGCTCCCTGACATTTGAATTTTAAAGGACTGCGTTGTCTGAAACTGGACTTAATCAGGAGCTCGTCCTGAAGGTTTGAAGACGTGAGTTCGGGCTTCAGGGACCTCGCCGAGGAATCCACAGGAAGAGGCTTTCAAGCTTCCTGACTGGAAGGTCGTCCAGATGGAGGGCCGTGTGATGCTCGGAGCTGATGTGTTGACACGGCATCTCCAGGGCCCGGTTTTTCAAAAGTAATCCGCTCAGATTTTGGATAAGGGATTGGATCAAATCATGAAAATGGGTTTTTCAAAAGACAAAACGGATTACGTAATCGGATTAGATCACGTAATCCAATCCTGGTTTTGATCTGGATCAAACTTCAGTTTGGGTTTTTCAAAACATTTTAGTAGGATTGGGATCACTTTGATCCAAAAAATCGGGATTAAACTGATCCCATCAGAAGGGTGGATTCAGCGCTAGATTTCAGGCCCAAAATGTAATGAAACTTTAAAATTGTATCAAATAACACTATATTTGGATCCATGCAGTATAGCCTACAAGATATCCTATTTATTCATAAGGTTTTAATTTGATTTGTTTCATCCCGTCAGGCTACAGTTGATTAGGTAGGCAGTGGTGGACAGTAACGGAGTAAATTTACTTGAGTACTGTACTTAAGTACATATCCAGAGGATTTGTACTTTACTTGAGTATTAGATTCCTTTAGTACTTATTACTCTTACTTGAATACATTTCCAAGACAAATATTTTTACTTTTACTCGAGTAAATTTCTAGGAAGGCTGAAAAGTACTCGTTACTTTCAAGTCTGCTCTTTTTTCTTCTTCCCTAAAATCCCTATTGGACACAAGCTGTTTTTGTCAAAGGAGGAGACCTATCACAGTGCACGCTCTCCACTGGGATGTACGTAAAGCGGAAATACGTCAACGCCTCCTCAAAACGATACCGCCAAAGTAGCCTGCATTTGTCAAGACATAGCTGCAACAATGGCTACGCCTGCGTCAGGAGGAAGAAAGACAATCCTCTGAGTCGTCTGAGTCTGATAATGAGCCGGACTCGGAGCAGGGACTTTCACAAAATCCTTGGCCGTATCTTTAACTCAATGTTTGAGTCTCGACCGAGTTAAAAAAACGAGGGAACAGACAAACCACAGACATTTATTTTCAAATGTTTATTGTGTCTGCCGAAGCAGAACTACCTCTCTGCTCTTCAACAACTCAACATCGAATTCTCAGAAACAAGAGTTAAAAGATCCTTAAATTAATTTATAAAAAATATAGTAATTTACTGATGTGGAAATAAGAAATGTACTCTTACTCTTACTCTTACTTTTACTTAAAGTAAATTTAAAAGATTTACTTTTGGATACTTAAGTACCTTAAAAAGCAAGTACTTTTCTACTCTTACTCGAGTAATATTTTGACTGAGCTACTTTTACTTGTAACGGAGTAAATTTTGACCAGTAGTATTTGTACTCTTACTCAAGTACTGGGGTCGAGTACTCTGTCCACCTCTGTAGGTAGGTTATAACGTATTCAGCCTTTCAGTATAGGCCTACAGCAAAGTAGAAAGAGTTTGGCCCTCATAAAATAAACCCCAAACAGCTGTCAATATTGACCACAAATAATATATATCATTCTGTCACTAATTATAATATTATAATTCATCACAATCAAAAATATTTTTGTTTTGTTTTTAGATGATTTTTTAGTGATGCCAGAAGAGGGTGTTTTTTTGTGCTGTGTGTGTGTGTTTTCGTTTCAAATACAAATAAACTTTATTGACCCCACACTGGCTATTCTACTTGTTGCTCTTTACATATCTATAGTTCTACATTGTGTTTCCTACCCTATTTTGAGCACTGGTTATCCAGATTTGGTGATCCTGAAAAGTTTTCTATCCGGATCAGATTGATCCAATCCGATGTTGCTTTGAAAAACCGGCTCAAAAGTAAACTGGATTACGTGATCCTGGATAGCAAAAAAAAGGGTTACTAAATCCGGATCAATTTGATCACGGATTAAAACCTTTTGAAAACCGGCGGCCAGGGGGTTAGGCCCCAACAACAGCAACAGATAAACTGCTAGGAGATTTCCAAAAATCTGGATTTGTTGTGAATCAAAGTGCGTCGAATGGAGATGAGGCCGACCGACGAACCCACGACTGCGTATAAACCGGCCGAAATAAACGCAGTTTCATCAAATCTGATGAAGAGAAGTTACTAAAAATAACCTCAGTTCCTGTAAAGAGCGTCCGTCAGCGTCTGTCGTGATTCCAGCTGTCACACAGACGGAAAACTATGAATAAACACGACTATCGCTCAAAACAACACGGCTCATTTCTCCCCTCTAAATCAGGACTAGCTCAGATCGAGCATCACGGCAGCGCGCGGCGGCGGCGCGCTCGGCGGCCTGGTCTGCATCTCTGCTCCGAAGGCGACGACAGGTGCTTTCCAGTAGCCGTTAAAACGGAAAAAAAAGCAAACAAATAATATGTAAAAAGACCAAAAAGTGATGTGATGAATAATTGGGAAAACTTGTACCAGTTTTCTGATAAATGAAGCTTTTTATGGCAGTTGGAAACTAAAGTTTTCCCACAAATCAGGTTGAAGGCCAGTTTTAAACAGTCAGCGGACGGGAACGGCGTTTTATTGCGGCCAGTTTATGGTAACATAAGTACTCGGTCCGTGAAGTCCAAGGACCCGCCGTCACCCTGAAAACTGGGACGCTCAGGAATGACGGCAGCATTCGTCTTTCTGGCGAGGAAACGTTTCTCCAACTATGACAACACGCTTTTGGCCGAAGAGACATAATCAAGATATCCGGGGAAGGAAGTGAGTGAGCGGCGGCCTGCGGGGGGCCGGAGCGTGGAAGAGGCGAGGACGAGGAGCGCGGTGGATGGTCAGGCCGCCGTATGAGCGGCGTCCCCGCAGACCTCCACGTCATCATCCCAGCATCAGGCAACGATTTGGAGGGAAGAACCTCTTCCTCGCTGGCAGGGGACCCGGGCCATTTCTGCCGCCTGCCAATCCAGCGAGTCATCACTGTGAGTCAGCCGGCTCAAGGTTTTTCTCTTTTGATTGAGGTTTGGGTCCGGATGCAACGTCTCAGTTCATTGATGAACAGCCGGCGGAGCTGGACGTGACCTTGAACTGCTGCTGCCGTGAACGGCTGGATGAATCCTCCGGAGGAGAGGTTGCCCTCCAGAACGCTGGCTTTCACTCAAGTCCTGAGTTTAACAACATATAGTAACTCTCAATTTCCCTATAGAGGGTATGCATTGACGTCACTTCCCCACTGGACCAGCCCCCTTACTCGCACTGAGTGGCAAAACATCAGCAAAAATGGCTGCAACTAGTGGAGAAGACGGGATAAACAGCTGATTATCGGCTTAAATTAAAGGCAGTTGGACTTGACAGTGACCCGTACAGTTACCCCAAGAACCAGTGGTCCATGGACATTAATATTTGGCCACGAATCCAGTTTCCTGATATTTATATGTACTTAATTTCTACGCCGGGGAAATACACGAAGCAAAGCTTGAAGGCTTACATAAGTCTTGACGCTTGGTCCTACTTCAAGGCAGGATTTGTTGGCGAAATTAAAGTGATGAGGACACCGAACTTTATGATTTGGTGTCTGGAATCCAGTTGTTTCTGTGAATTGCAGCGATCCATTTGTCTCTCGGGCAGGCGTCGCCGAGGGATGGCTGACGTCAAAAACAAAATAATAGAGGCTGCTTTAGAAACTACAACGCATCAGAAATGTTACTTGTTACTATCATTAATTATTCCATACAGATCTTAAATGTTGTGTTTGTGTAACATGGACAGTTCTTTACTTTACTTTACGCAAGAAACCCTAATACAATACAATCTTTTCTTTTTTCTTCCTCAAGTTTTTTGATCCACATCAGCAACAGACCTCTAAACATCAACGTAGGAAATTATTTAAAGTTAAGATTACATTGCTTCCCCCCTCTGTGGGGTTGCCGGTGGCCTGGGTTCCGGGCTCTTTCTGTGTCGGCCTCTGGTCTCTCGGGTGGCGGGGTTGCTCCCCCCCCTCCCCCACTATAGATACACTTCAGGTGGAGCTTTGTTTGGTTTATTACACACACACACACACACACACACACACACACACACACACACACACACACACACACACACACACACACACACACACACACACACACACACACACACACACACACACACACACACACACACACCACACACACACACACACACACACACACACGATCATATACATACACACACACACACATAGACATACACACTGGCTCGTTCACCTGCATGCTTGCTCTGTAGTTTTTGGGTTTAGGTAGCGGTAGTGGTAGCTTAGCTCAGACTGCGATCAGATCTCAAGATTTAGGTCGATTGCTGTTGTTGTTTTGGTCGGCTCCGTGCCGGTTTCGTGTTTTGTTTGTGGTTTTTTGTTGCAGATTTCCAGTGCTTGACGTGTGTTCCGTGTGTTCCTGCTTCCTGGATTGGCAGTGGATGTCGTCACCCCCCCCCCCCCCCCCCCCCCCCAAAAAAAAAAAAAAAAAAAAATCACTGGGTTTGTATGTGTATATTTATGTATGTGTACGTATGTATGCGTATATATATGTATATATATTAAATATAGTAATAATGCACATATATATACTTTTGGTTTCTACCGTCATGGTAATTTCTGGTCCATAGTAAAAAAAAAAAAAAAAAGTTAAGATTACATTGAATTGCTCTCCCATTTAAAATATATCATTGGATCTGGATAAATATGACCACAACAATGTTTTTCTTAAACACTTGCTTCTATTGCTATTTTCATTCATAATCATTCTGGGGGCCCCATGGTTTCTCCTGCCCAGGGCCCCCAGGGGTCTAGAAACGCCCCTGGTGACATCACAAAGCCACGACCACGTCTCAGGATCTCTGTTTATCGTAAACACTCTCACAGGTGAGTAAACTCCTAAATCAAGACCCTCCTCACTTATCGGCCCTGCAGAAACCTGCAGAGATCATGAGGTTCTTACTTTTGGTATTATTCTGTACCGTCTTAGACACTATACATTACTGCATCTCAACTTCATTATCTGCACCACGATGGGATCAAACCATTAAATTATGGATTTAAAGCAAAAATATTCAAGGAAATAAAAATGTATCTTTCTTTCTTTTTTGGCCTGAAGGCAGATTTTGACTAATTTCTGCAACAGTAATGAAATTATATCTATTATTCACAGTTAAATGTTTGCGTTCTGGTTCTTTTTTAGGGGTATTGCTTCATCTACTTTGCACTTAATTAATGGATAGGTTTGTTTAATTCATCTCCGTAGCGTATGGTATGAAATTATACAGCAGAGGACCGACTTCTGATTGTCTTCTCATCGTCATTTATATTAACTCTGTGGTTCACCAGGAGCATTTGTCTTGAGAAGTTGTTTTTTCACGTTCAATTTCCTCTTCACTTTAATTTAAAGGAATACTGGACGACTTTTAGAAGTTCGTGACTGTCGTCTAGCTCTCTGCATCCCCCTCCCCACTGTGTTATCTGTGAATCACTTGACAAGAGTGACTAAACAAGGTTGAACGACTTCATAAAAGCTAATTTTCTAAATCCTCCAGGCCTATAAGACAATATGGGCCTGATTTACTAAAGGTTTGCGTGTGTAAAAACATGTGCAAACTTGACAGGCATCCGCAAACCAAAGTGCCAGCTGATCTACTAACAGCGTGCAAAGAGGAATGCGTCTCTCAAATGCGCAAAATAGCACACGCAATCCATTTAGTACTTTTGCCCTGATGAATAATCAATATGGGGCGTACCCACCAGAAATCGCTAAATACTGGGAGGGGGAAGATGCAAATATGTCCATTTACCACCCGCAATGAGATTTACCAAGCCTGAAAGTTTTTGCGTGGATTGTGATTGCGTCTGTATTTAATACGTTCAAAAGGAAGGTGCTAATCTCCACATGCAAAAGGAGAAATATTTTATTTGAATGTTAAATCGAGTATTATTCAGCAAAAGGTTGCCACAGGAGGCACATTCATTGTTTTATTTGTGATAATAAATAAATCACGTGTTTTCATGGAGAAAAAAGTGTTTCTTATTGTGCGCCTGTTCTGCAGTTATACCCCCGGTGTTGTGCCGTATTCAGCACCCCCTGCCGTGAAAAGAACCCCCTCGTCTGACAAAAATGATATTCTCATTCCGTGTTCTGTTCATGTTCTGTTGTCCATGTTCTGTTTAGCGTCCAGTTTTGTGTTAATGATTCATGTTTAAATGCGCTCATGGATTCGGGTAAAAAAAAAAAAAATCGGGTAAATGGTTATTGATGTCATTAATTAATAGCCTGCTTACTGTGTTGTCTTCCATAATATTTGTAAATATATATAATATAAACTCCTAAGTATGTGTTTGTGTGAGTGTGTATATATAAATATATTGAAGTGTCCGTGTGTTGTTTTTTTTCTTGGTCTACTTATCATTGAATATACGAGGGGGTGCTTTTCACGGCAGGGGTGCTGAATACGGCACAACAATTTGCCTCTTCCACTAATATCTCTAACTCCAACTCGTCAAATTTCATTTTGCGCTTGCAACTATATCCTGCTTTCCATCCAGACTCTCCATGGCGCAAAGTTTGCGCCGCAAACCGTAAGACGCGCAACACCTCATTTAAATACTGAGGTTTGCACCTGTTATCAATTGCGCACGCAATCTTAGTTGATCACCCGCACAAAACACACAACAACAGCATGCGCAAACTTTTTCAGTGCACACACAATTGAGTACTCTTTATTTAGGATCTTAGTAAATCGGGCCCTCTGTGTATAAGATAATAATGTACACCTTAAAAATGTGTTTGGCAGAAGAGTAGGATATAAGAAAAAAACTAAAGAAACGGACCAGAAACACTTCATCACTTGGTGCCCGGCTCCTCAAATGCGGTAGGAAGGAAGTGTAACACTAGAAAGTAGTAAAAAGCTTTGGTGTTCCAACCTTTACATGAATCTTTAGCACACCTTCCTTTTTTTCAGCTCATTTCAAGGATAAATATGTGATCAAAACTTACTTACTCAGACAGACATTTAAATTATAACGCCTGTCTTTTATGTTCTGCTGCAAACTGCCGTTTTCTGTTGTTTTAAATTGTGTTTTCTATGTTTTAATTGTTGTACAGCGAACTTGAGTGCCAAGAAAGGCGCCTTATAAATAATTATTATTATTACCATTTAGAAAATTGACTCATATTAACAAATTAATTAATGCCGTCTTTCGCTTTATTTTAAAGGAATACTAGATGACTTTTAGGACGTGTCATGAAAGTGTTTACATAAGTAATGTAACGACTACAATCAAACAACCTATTGCAGTAAGTTCCCAATATGTTACTTCTTTTTTAGACTCAAGGAAAAGCAACACAATTTTGAAAGAATTGAGATGTTTTACAGCTTCCTCCTGACTGTCTCTTTCCACTGGGCGTAAATCACGAGCTCTCTTTGGGCCAAAGAGCGCGTTACCCAAGACACTGTTGGGTCTTTAAAGGCCAGTTGTACCAGAACGCAGTGGCGTCAATTCAGTCAAAGCTAAGGTATGGCAAGGTTACGAGTCACAGAACTTAACTAGAGTATCAATCAACACGTCCAGCAAATACTCATCACACAAGTCCTATGTAGCTTATCTGTGTGGTAAAGAAAATTGGAACTTTTTCAAATGCAGTCTCGCTCACTGCAAAAACTCAAAATCTTACCAGGAATATTTGTCTTATTTCTAGTTAAAATGTCTCATTTTTAGTCATTTTTAGTCTCATTACACTTAAAACAAGAGGTCATCGCCAGAAAGATAACTTATTTGACCATTTTCATCTGTTTCAAGTAAATTTTCAATTGATAATAAGTAGAAAAAATTTGCAAGTGAAAATCTACTTGAAACAGGTTAAAATTATTGTTTTTTGAGTTTTTGAGTCTTGTCTTAAATGTAATGAGATTTTTTTTAACTAAAAATTAGACATTTTAACTAGAAATAAGACAAATATTCTTGTTAAGATTTTGAGTTTTTTGCAGTGTAATAACTTGTGAAATCGATCATGTTGTTCTGATTTGCATTTTTAGTTATTTTTATATGTATTAAATAATAGAATGAATCAATACAAATAGACAGAGTAATTCCATAAATGTATTTAAAAAACGAACATTTACATTTTCCCTTGAAGCCAAGGTGTGGCGGCTGCCGTACCTTGCCATACCCAATTGACGCCCCTGCCAGAACGGTATCAATAGAACCAATTTTACAGTCCTTGGCAGGACTGGACCATCCCAGTTTGTTTCATGTAGTTTCTACTATACATTTTTCTCTCCCCTTTAAAAAAAAAAGAAGAGAAATGACTGTGTTATACATCATGTTTCCATACACGGAGCCTCAAAAGTACACGGGAGGGCAAATTCTTGACTCTACGAGCTGTTCAGGCCCGTAGCTGGCTCACATGAAAGGATATTTTTATCCTGAATCATTGCTACCAGGTGGACCAGCTCGCCCCGCGCAGGTAAACAAACGTAGGAATCTGTGGCCGATTGGAGACGTCTTAGAACTCAAGCACAACAAAACTCTGAGCATCTATACAGAAAGAGAGGTTTCTGTTTCAGCTCCCCGACATGTTCAGCACCTTTTCTGAGAAGACGAGCTAAAGTATGTCAAACCTGGATCTCATGAATGGAGGCGAGAAGCCTGCAGCGCACGCACCGCCAGACCAATGGGGAGACAGATGTTGCTCTCACATGGTACAAGGAGTAAAGTGAATGTAATTTCATCGCTCTTTTAGGTTTTTTGTTGTTGTCCCTGACCAGTAATACACTCACTACACAGCGCCACGCGTACAACAACATACCAAACCAATAGCAGCAGGGTGGGGGTGGGCTTTATCTGATGACTCACACAGGCTGATAAAATGACTAAAACCATGAGATTCCTGCCATTTCCTGGACTGATGAATGCTGATGTCACAGACCTTTGGTTACGACCGACCCGACCAACTAAACACATTTATATACACATTAGGAATGGCTGATATTTTACCGTTCAC
Organism: Cololabis saira; assembly: GCF_033807715.1. Taxonomy (NCBI): domain Eukaryota; kingdom Metazoa; phylum Chordata; class Actinopteri; order Beloniformes; family Belonidae; genus Cololabis; species Cololabis saira. Next base: position 8,126,678 of record NC_084587.1, on the reverse strand, counting down.
GAAATACTGTCAAAATAATTCCTCACGATAAGAATTTATCATCTTGCGGTAAAAACGATAAATTCCCCTTGATGATGTTTTTGTATAAAAGCTGAAGGAAGGAAGGAAGGAAGGAAGGAAGGAAGGAAGGAAGGAAGGAAGGAAGGAAGGAAGGAAGGAAGGAAGGAAGGAAGGAAGGAAGGAAGGAAGGAAGGAAGGAAGGAAGGAAGGAAGGAAGGAAGGAAGGAAGGAAGGAAGGAAGGAAAGGAGGAAGGAAGGGAAAAAAGAAGGAAGGAAGGAAGGAAGGAAAGAAAGGGAAGAAGAAAGAAAGGGAAGAGAAGAAGAAAGAAAGAAAGAAAGAAAGAAAGAAAGAAAGAAAGAAAGAAAGAAAGAAAGAAAGAAAGAAAGAAAGAAAGAAAGAAAGAAAGAAAGAAAGAAAGAAAGAAAGAAAGAAAGAAAGAAAGAAAGAAAGAAAGAAAGAAAGAAGAAAGAAAGAAAGAAAGAAAGAAAGAAAGAAAGAAAGAAAGAATAGAAAGAAAGATAAATAAATTCCCATTGATGACGTTTTTGTGTAACAAACATGGCGGATCTGAGAGCGAGATAGATTTATAGTTGAAAAGGTGAAGTTGAATCGGTATTTTTTTTTTATCGTCATTTTTATCGTTATCAGGATAAATGCCAGAAATTATCGTGATACATTTTTTAGTCTATACCGCCCATCCCTAATACACATATAGATGTGTTCACACATATACACAGAGGTGTCAAAAGTATTCACATTCATTACTCAGGTAGAAGTATAGATACTAGAGTTTAAAAATACTCCTGTAGAAGTTGAAGTATCAACTCGTTTTTTTACTCAAGTATAAAAGTACTGGTTTCAAAACTACTTAAAGTATAAAAGTAAAAGTAATGTAAGGGGGGAAAAAAGCCATTAAGGACAAAAGCCATTGAAAATGAATGCATCTTAGTATAATGTAAATATATTAAAGAACCATATATGTGTACTATTGAGCATTAACATGTGTTTCAGAGAGCAGGAGATATGATGACTAGTTGCCTATAAGTATTGTAATGGTGCAAAAAGTCAAACTTCAGAGGCATGTTATCATTTATCCTAACCTTTATTGGAATGTACATCCAAGTTTAGTTGCAGGAATCTGAGGGAACGGATGTAAGAACAAAACTGGACAAGAACATCTGAAACAACCACAACCAAATTCACTCTATCCGGATGGAGCAATTTAACTGGATAGTTTTTTTTTAAAGTCCGAAATGAAATAGAGTAACAAGGCTGTTTTTAAAATGTAAGGAGTAAAAAGTACAGATAATTGCGTGAAAATGTAAGGAGTAAAAGTAAAAAGTCGTCTGAAAAATAATTACTCCAGTGAAGTATAGATAACCAAAATTTCTACTTAAGTAAGGTAACAAAGTATTTGTACTTCGTTACTTGACACCTCTTCATATACATAGATATATTTGTGAACACATCTCAAATCTCAAGAAATATTCCAACTCGTAACAAAACATGATCTAAACAGGACGATCAAGCGTTGAAGACCCGATAACCACCGAGTCCACAGTTAAAGTTAAAGATTCAGAGTTAAAGCCAACGTAATACGCCAACCTCTTCAGTCCAGCCATCGTTTTTTTCTTGTCATCGCTAACTTCACCAAATGTATTTGTAGCAAAAGGTTTCTGGTTCAGTAGAATCATCAGAGTTGTGTTCATATGATTTATGTGAATGCGAGAGTCCTAAACATACGGTGCGGACGACATGCCATACTAAACAGTATATACTAAAAAGTATACTTAAGTTCGGCACACTTTTGAGTAAATATCAGTAGTATGCGTTAATTTGGACGCACTATTCAGAGCGCACACGTCACTTCCTGCCATTGGAAGGAAGTGACAGGTCACAGCAGCAGTAGCAGCTGTTACCATGGTAACAGCAGCAGTAGCAGCACCGCTCCGCTCTTTCCCGTTTATCCTGGCTGATACAAGATGACGTTATTTAATATTATTTTATATGAATATTATAATATTAATATTATATAATAATATTATTATACTTAATATTACACTTATGACATATACGTATCCCTTAGCAACCAAACGTCGCTGCATTGCATTGTGGGAAGTTTCTGCTTAGCTAGTGTCCATCAATCCACACTAATAAATGTATCTGGAATGAGTATGGATACAGCATACTATTGAGTACGTTCTAATGTTTCGGACGCACTAAAAAATCTTGCATACTCATTTTGCATACTCATTAGGGTGGAAGTATGCAATTTCGGACCCAGCCATAATTTAAAATCCCTGATCAGCTACTTGAAGGAACTTTTGACAACTGAAGTACAATTTGTACCTGTGAATATAATATAATGGGTTGGTGAAGGAAATAAACAGGAACATTGATGTAAATCCACTGTAAGCACATAAAGATGGTTTTCATACGGTCCTTTTCTACGCAATACGGCAACTCGTCAGTCCAGCTTTTGTTTTTTCTTCATCTCTCACTTCATCAAATGTATTTGTAGCAAAAGGTTTCTGGTTCAGTAGAATCATCAGGGTTGTGTTCATATGATTTATGTGAATGTGAGAGCTAAACATAATCCCGATCAGCTCAAACCCACGGCCAGGTAGTCAGCACCTCTCCTACTGCAGGAGCGTTTTTCGCCTGTAAAGGTTCCTGAAGGCCACTTTTGCTGGGCTGTTCTTGGTAACAGAGACAGAGCCGCCTGGGAGATTTGCGAGGCCCTGTGCGAAATGGCGGGGGGGGGCCCTCAAAGTTTTTGGGTTTTTCGGGTCGGATTGAGTGTCTATATGTGCAATTTTAACTCTCCAATTAGCAAAATACTGGATACCTTCCCCTGCCTCATCATCATCTCTTGCCTCGACGGGGGGGCCCACGGTTGCTTGAGACCCGGTCGGATCAGTGATTTTTGTAACAAATTTATCAAACGAGCCTTTCAGAGAGGCATTAAACTCTTCCATTTTCTTTAGTTTTTTTCTTTTTTCATCCCCTGCTGGAAATTTTCTGAATCTGTCTCGTTCTCTCGACATTGTGTGACAGTTTGTTCCACACTCCACCGTCTGGATCAGAGCAGCTTGTGTCTGCGCTTGGTCTGATCATTTGTATTGAACAACAGACACGCGCATCATTGCACATACCGGTATATTTATTGATATGCACAGACAAGTACACATTTAGGTCTGTAATGGAACGTGTCTGTTGATATTTATAAGGGAAAAAACGAAAAACAAAAACGAAAAAAAAAAAAAAAATTTGAAAAAATTTTTTTTGAAAAAAAAAAAAAAAAAAAAACGGCCCATAGCGCGAGGCCCCTTGGGGCGCGAGGCCCGTGCGGTCGCACGGTTCGCACACCCCTTGCGGCGGCCCTGAACAGAGATACACGTCAATGAACTGGCCCCAAAATAATAAAGAAAGTAACAGTAACTGGGCTGACCTCTTTCCTGGTCCTTTCAGCACTGTATCTCTATTACAGTGATGGACCCGGCAGGATTCACTGATTACTATTATTATTATCATTATTACTGTGTTTTATGTTTTATATATGTTCATACATTCATGCAGGAACTACCATAAACAGTATAAGCCCTCATAGTTCATAGTGTTTGGTACTTCAGGAGGTTTGGTTTCACCTGTGTGTGTTTAAGTGGGCGCTTAGCCCAGAGTGGGCAAAGCACCGTGAGAAAATAATCATTTCCCATCACTGATTTAAACACAATCCATCTCTGGGAAGTTAATTTTGTTGTACTGGTTCAAGAAATGATTTCTCCAGAGGATCTTGCAGCCGTTCTTCTTCTTTTGTTCCCTAAACCCTCATCTTTTATCTCCGGTTTTAATGCAGGGGGAGCCTGACTGTTACCAATTGGCCGCGATGCAGCTGACTGTGCACGGAGGGTCGTGCTCGTCTGCCAACCTAAACACACATCCCTGGACGTAACTGGAACTTCACTTGGCGAACGCCGGGGCACTCGGGATGATGAGACAACTCCATGTAATTAAAGTATTTACAAAAGGTTGCACAGAGTTTTGGAAAAGGTTTCCTTCAACATGTTTCTTTCTGCTTTTGGGTGCCTTTTTGTACACAAAAATCACCCCGTGCGTCGAAGGGAACGGAGGAAGCTTTAACAGTTTTCTAAGTGCGTCTGGAAGAGGAGTCCTTGAATAGAAATCATTCAAAAATAATCCTTGCAATCTGTCAGGCCTGGAGACAGAAACCAAACTATTTTACATTCCTAAAACTACTCTCTTGTGCCAATAAACAAAGCAATCTGTTTATTTTATTTGTAATCTGCTTTCTATTATTGTTTAAGTATTCACACTAGTGATGGATGGGCCGTAAGTTAATTTCTGCCGTGATGTCCAACAGCAACAGTTCAAGAGGAACAACAATGTTTTTCATCGTGCGGTCATCAGGTCAGAATGTGATGTTAAGGTTAATGATTTTACCTTTTATGCGCCGCCACAATGGGTTTGACAGAAAACTTAGGAGAAGAGGTTTTACTCTTATATTAAATCTTAAAGTCTATGCTTTAATCATATCTTCATCATTTTATTTTAACATTCATCATGGTGGCATTTTGAAGTAAAATGTGCGATTTTCCAAATCCCTCTGGATGTAACTGTATATGCAAGTAAAAAACGTAAAATAAAAGTGTGTGTGTGTAGATCGGACATCACCAACCACTCAATCCCCAACATCTGGCCTTCTGAAGTGCTGAGCCACATGTGTACAGATTAGTCTCACTGCTGGACACCATCAGCCCTCCAGGATCCCCCCCCGAATCGGTGTGTGCCTCCAAAATGTGATGGACGCGTCCACTTTGGGAGTAAAATATCCTTTACTGCATCGTGAGGAATGGTCTCCCCTCGAGGTGTTGGCGGGCCGAGTCCCGACGGACGTCTGTCTCCGTGCCGTGTTTATGCTCGTCAGGGATCGTTATATTGCATCGTTTATTCATACTGTGGATTAACATGTCACCTTTGGTTTAACTTGCATCTTGTCAACTACTCGGAAACTCTAGTTGAAGGAACTATTGACAACTGAAGTACGTTTTCTACCTGTGGATATAATATAAGGTCCTTATTCACAACAGAGGAAAGAGGTTGGGGAAAAAAATAAACAGGAACAATGATGTTAATTAAGCACAAGATGGCTTGGAAAAACCGACAACTTCCTACAAAACCACTAAAAATTTAAACAAGAAAGGAATAAAAGGTATATGTATATATCTAAATGTACCAATACCAGGGAACCAGTTCATGCACGGCTGTCACCTCTCCGCCTAGAGGACACTGAACCCAACATTACCCCCGACATGCTCACCGGTATGTGCCATATGAAGATTATACGTGTACAGTTGTGTGAAAAAGTGTCCCTTCCTGATTTCCAATCACTTTTTCACACTGGTCCATGTAGGTTTGGATTTTTCTTTCCCCTTAATAATAAAAACCTTCATTTAAAAACTGCATTTTGTGTTTACTTGTGTTATCTTTGTCTAATATTTAAATTAGTTTGATGATCTGAAACATTTAAGTGCGACAAACATGCAAAAAAATAAGAAATCAGGAAGGGGGGCAAACACTTTTTGATACAACTCTATGTGGACAACAACTACTTGCTCTTTCTTCATGCAGCATTAAATAACTTCCAACATTGTGGACCTATGAAGTCCACCTCTGATCAAAGGTGTGCTCAACTGTAAGATTTGCAGTTTGAGCGTCCGAGTCTTAACTGTGAGCCTAGTCCCTACACTAACCGATAGTTTGACCTCATTGATCTACAATAACAGTTTGCTAAGATGCTGTCCAGACAAATACTGTTGGTTAGCTGTGATACTCAAGGCCGGGACACACCGACCTGACGGCCGACCGTCGGCAGAAAAGCAGTCGGGTTGAAAGCCAAAAAAATACTCCCTAACACGCCAAACCGTACACTTTTTATCTTTAAAAAAGGGACCCCTTTCACATTGTTTTCATGTTGTCACTAAGCAAATTTTATCAAAAGGAAAATGGAAGACGGCCACGTAGCCAAGACTGCGATAGCAGACGTAAAATAAACCTTCTCTCTTGTATTGTTCGGCCATTCAGATCTAGATATGCTGTTGTCTCAACCAAGCTTTACCGGTTGAGCTGAAGGCTCCACATTTGCCTCTAGAATATTCTGTTATGCACGAGAGTTCATGGTCAATGCAATGGCTGCAAGGTACCCAGGTCTACAAAGTGGCTACAAAGCAACCCAAATTATCCTCCCTCCACTACCGTGTCTGACAGTCAAGCTATTGGCAGGGGTGCACACAAGCCGGTACTCGAGGGCTAGTCTACTGCACATTTTAGATGTTTCCCTGCCTCAACACAACCCTGATAGACAAGGCTGTGTCACCAACAGAGTTGTGTAAACCTTGATGACATGTTGATGACGACCAGTGATTAGAATCAGGTGTGTTGAAGACAGGGAAACATCTAAAACATGCAGTAGACTAGCCCTCGAGTCCCGGCTTGTGTGCACCCCTGCCTACTGGCAACAATCTAGCTAAGGATTAAACTGGAGTTTCCCAGAAATCCAAGTATACATGCTTCATGCGTTCGACTCCGCGACGCTAGGTGGCGCCACACATGGCGTTCTTCCGGTTCCTTCTTTGTTGTTCGTCTTCTTTTTCTCCTACTGTGTGAATATTCTGACTTTCGTGGTGTCGTCTCTTTCAGAAGGGGGGGTCAGTAGCTCGGCTAAACGTGGGTTGGTATACAGGCCGGAATAACTCGGATTAGGACGCAATATCTGGCACTAAAACCTCAATTTCAAGAGCTTCAGTTCGGTTCGACTACGGCCCGGAGGTCGGATTAAGGCAACAATTTGACTTTCTGTTAGTGCATGTAAACGTACTGATTGGTAGGGTTGGACCCAAATACCCAGATATCCAAATACTTGTCTGTCAGTTTATTTTTATTTTCCCCTCCAAACTGCATCCATCTGTAAAATACAGCGCTCTCAAACTGAGGGATGAGACAATCTTCCAGATGTGGTGTCACAATATGGCCAAGCATGCAAAAATTCCTTGGATGCTGAGTAGTTGGTTGTATTTACCGGTGATTGTATAAACAAGCAGCTATCTGGTCTCCCTGAGGTTCCCGGGCAGTACCTGGTGCCACCCGGGTCTCTCCAGTGGTTTCCCTTTCAGTGGAGTTTGGCCATAATCAATTATTTGACCTCCTGTATGATGCACTGCCACCTCCAATGTATATTTACTGGACTTAACGCTCTTAGAAGGTCAACTTCTGTTGAAATACTTGAACCTGTGCAGTGGATTTCAGAGAGAGCGGTTCTGCCGTCCTACTCTATCTAGCAGGAAAACTTCCTCCAAGTTTTTACTATGAATTACAATACTAAAGGCTGCAAGTGTGGACTGTTGTCAACACTCAGTCCAACTTCATAAATGTCAATCTCTTCCAATAAAATGTCAACTAGACATCAGGCCACACACCCAGCATTAATTCCCGCAATGCTTTTGCTATCAGCACTATTTCCACAGCGAGTTGAACTATCAGAAAGTTTAAAGTATGGATGGTGATGAATAATGAAGCAATATTGTTCATTAAAATGTAGTTCACACTTGGGTGGATGCAACCTTGGAAAGAACACAGTTATCTACACCGGCCGATTCCTAATTCAGGCTCCCGGGAATCTGCTGGACTCTATCCCAGTTTTTAAAATCGGGGCAGAAAGCTTAGTTTAGAGTCTGCTAATCACAGTGATTACATTCGTTTGAAAATGAGAATGTGTGTTTTTTGCTATTCGTAAGAACTAAGGACACACATTAAAATGTGCTTTGTACAACATAAAAAAAAGGTGCAAACTCTTTATGACCCTTTATAGACGTTTACTCAGACCAAATACAGTCACGGAAACATGAAAACAAGGGCTTGAAAGAAGATGTCCAATTCACCAGCACCCTCATCCTATACGGCAACTGAATCATATACAATTAATTAAAGTTGCTTTCGTCAACGAAAATTATGACTTAATACCGTCATCAACAAACCTTTATCACCTGAGGAAAACGAGACGAGACGCATCGAAAATAATAGTCATGTGATGATAACCATAATTAAATATATAACGCAATATCGTCGACGAATAAACGAGACTAAAATGTAGATTACAAAATAAAAACTCTCATTTTCGTTGACCAAAACGAGACGAAATGTTCTAACAAAGATCCTTAATGTCCATGTTTTCAGTAGTTTCTCTGGTTTAGTTCTGCTGGGTGACGTTAGTCCTCAATCCCAGTCGCTGCAGCAGGAATCAGATCCAGAAGATGCAGCTGCAGAGTTAGAGGCTGATGCCGTTAACGCAGAGCCAGTAGTGGAGCCAGAGGGGGGTTAGGGGGCGGTCGCCACCGGGCCCAAAAGCTCATAGGGCCCAATGATAGGGCCCCGTTTTGTGTGATACGTTCATCTATAATCGTAAATTGTTGGCTATAATAACGATAAAATGTGCATTGTGCGGCCAGTGTAGGCTAATTCTTACTTTACAACTGTCCTGAACGCATCAGGGCCGTGAGCCAACGCTGATTGGCTGTAACAGTTACAGCCAATTTGCCGACTCGGCAAGTTTGCTGCCATGAAGGAGATGAGCGCTAAACTTTAAAAGAGGACTAAGCATGTACAAAGTTTTGAATGTTACCCTGTTTTCCACGTTACCTGGATTATTTTGTTTGGGCCAAGGGTTATGGAAGAGTCGACTGCCATTGGTGAGTCAGTGTAACCTTCATAAATAATGTCTATCAGAATGTTGTGTAGCTTTGACCAGCTGCCTATTTGAATGAGCTTTGTGTTGTTGTCAACTAGACTAGAGTCTATTCTCTGTTATAGAGCTCAGAAATGATGTTATAGACCGCTGTGTCTATATCTATCTAGATAGATTGTGTAATTTTAGAGTTATGCTTTTTTTGTATTTAAACTGTATCAAAGATGGAACTGAGTCAGTCCGTGACTATCTGAGTTTTCAGCGCCATGTGATTGACAGCTGTCAGACCTGTGTGTGTGTGTGTGTGTGTGTGTGTGTGTGTGTGTGTGTGTGTGTGTGTGTGTGTGTGTGTGTGTGTGTGTGTGTGTGTGTGTGTGTGTGTGTGTGTGTGTGTGTGTGTGTGTGTGACTTTACTCTGCTTTCTGCAGCATAGGCCTATAGGCTTGCTTGGCTCAATAAAAGTGAGAATGAATCTTGTTTGATGGGTAGGATGAGGTGTTGTTGAACGTTAAAATGACTATCATAAGGGCCCATCGAGAATGCTCCGCCCCCTCTGTACTGAGACTCACGCTCCGCCACTGCGCAGAGCTCTAGGTTCACGTCAATTAAAAACAAAGTTACATAGAGAAACTCGGGGAGCTGCTCTGGGGCTGGAGAAGAAGAAGAAGAACCATCTTTGGATACACTTTCCTACATAGACGTGGAAAAGAAAACCCAATGTGCCGTCAAAAAAGAAAAAGATGGAATCCGGAAAAATAAACATGTTGTAAACTCAAATTAAGAGTCTTCTGTATCTGCAATGATTCTTGAGTCTATAAGGTAACAATAATATAATAATAAGATAACCTTGTTTGAATTGAAAAATGGGTTTGGATAAATACAATCTTTGACTAAAACGAGACTAAAATGGTCCTTTAGTCGACTGAAACCAGACACGACTAAAAGGAGTATGAATGTGACTAAAACTAATAAAAACCAAAATGATAGCTTGACCCAAAGACTTGACTGAAACTAAAATTGAAACAGGCTGACAAAAACAACACTACGATTAATGCACAAGCGATCCAATCTGTCGTTTAGGAACAAAAACAGTTTCAAATGTATAAAACACTGCACCAGAGCAAAGCCATGAGGTCTGATCATTAGCAGGCCGTCTACCATCAGCCGTCTAATGGCCAGGTGCCACTGAACAATGTGTGCGTGATGAGCATGAGGGTGCCAGCAGCGGCGGCAGCGTGAGGTGGGGACCACCCCGTCGCTGGCACCGCAGCTCCAGCCGGGCCGCTCACAATCCATCACTACCCTCACACTTCATTACCGGGGACACCAGGGAGGGCTGAACTATGAAATAAGTGTGGGGGACGGGGGGGGCTAAAGAGGAAAAGCTTTAATTGAATAAAACATAAGACACTGTGCTGCCCATTAATTTATTAATATGCATCGACACCGTGACAGAAAGGATCCTGCAGCTTGTCATCGCGCCGTAGTAATAAATGCTGCTCTGCTGCGAACACGACAGCCATCAGCAGCGCCTTTTAAGACCGAATGACAGCTTTCACAACTGTTGCTACGTTGTAAACACATTTTTAAAGAGCCGGCGAGGAGAGAGAGTTGCTCACAGAACAACTGCAGCTCTAATTGAACTGATCTGAGCCTAATAAATCAACGTCGGCCCGCGGTGCGTGGAGCTTCCCGGCAACGCGCTGCCGGGGCAGCTGGCTCGCCGCCGCCGCGCAGCTACGGTGGGACTTTGATCTACGTGCCAGACGCACATGTAGGCGAATGCCGGTCTATGAGACATGCTCAAGTTTAAGGCAACAGTTTTCCTGGATGCGACGCGCTTCCGAGAAGCACTTGTCTCCCAGAAGGAGCGTCGTGTCTCCGGCGTTGCTCACAGCGCTTCAAAAGGTTTATCTGTGTAGCACAATTCAACACAAGGTAGTTCACAGTGCTTTACATCAACATTAACCCTTGGGCTGTCTGCGGGTCAAGGAAGGAGGAAGAGAAGAAGGGAGGAAGGAAGGAAGGAAGGAAGGAAGGAAGGAAGGAAGGAAGGAAGGAAGGAAGGAAGGAAGGAAGGAAAGAAAGAAAGATGGAAGGAAGGAAAAAAGGAAGGAAGGAAGGAAGGAAGGAAGGAAGGAAGGAAGGAAGGAAGGAAGGAAGGAAGGAAGGAAGGAAGGAAGGAAGGAAGGAAAGAAAGAAAGATGGAAGGAAGGAAAAAAGGAAGGAAGGAAGGAAGGAAGGAAGGAAGGAAGGAAGGAAGGAAGGAAGGAAGGAAAGAAGGAAGGAAGAAAAGAGGAAGGGAAGAAGGAAGGGAAGAGCAGGAGGAAAGAAGGAAGGAAGGAAGGAAGGAAGGAAGGAAGGAAGGAAAGAAGGAAGGAAGAAAAGAGGAAGGGAAGAAGGAAGGGAAGAGCAGGAGGAAAGAAGGAAGGAAGGGAAAAAAGAAGGAAGGAAGGAAGGAAGGGAGAAAAGAAGGATGGAAAGAAGGAAAGATGGAAGGAAGGAAGGAAGGAAGGAAGGAAGGAAGGAAGGAAGGAAGGAAGGAAGGAAGGAAGGAAGGAAGGAAAGAAAGAAAGAAGGAAGAAAAGAGGAAGGGAAGAAGGAAGGAAGGGAAGAAGGGAGGAAGGAAGGAAGGAAGGAAGGAAGGAAGGAAGGAAGGAAGGAAGGAAGGAAGGAAGGAAGGGAAGAGCAGGAGGAAAGAAGGAAGGAAGGAAGGAAGGAAGGGAGGGAAGAGCAGGAGGAAGGAAGGAAGGAAGGGAAGAGCAGGAGGAAGGAAGGAAGGAAGGAAGGAAGGAAGGAAGGAAGGAAGGAAGGAAAGAGGGAGGGAGGAAGGGAAGAAGGAAGGAGAGAGCAGGAGGAAAGAAGGAAGGAAGGAATGAATGAAGGAATGAAGGAAGGAAGGAAGGAAGAAAATAAGGAAGGGAGGAAGGAAGGGAAGAAGGAAGGAAGGAAGGAAGGAAGGAAGGAAGGAAGGAAGGAAGGAAGGGAGAAAAGAGGAAGGGAAGAAGGAAGGAAGGAAGGAAGGAAGGAAGGAAGGAAGGAAGGAAGGAAGGAAGAAAGGAAGGAAGGAAGGAAGGAAGGAAGGAAGGAAGGAAGGAAGGAAGGAAGGAAGGAAGGAAGGAAGGAAGGAAGGAAGGAAGGAGAAGGTAATTTTGACCCGAAGACAGTACAAGGGTTAAAAGCGGCAAGACACAATTAAAAAGGTAAATAACCAATAAAATTATAAGAAAAGAGGTAAAATAATAAAAAGCACAAGTTAAAAAGTAAGGGCAGTAGAGTACAGCAGGTACATTTCATTCTTAAAATGGCAAGAATTACCATTATACCTGTACGGTCAAAACGCACAAAGACCGGGTCAAATACATTACAAAAGTAATCTGTAACAATTCGTACAGTGAGTTAAACCAATTTGACAATTCTATGCCACAATGTCTGTTTCCAGCTCTTATTTCACACAACTGACGAGAATTACGTTTCTATACGGTCAAAACGTACAAAGACCTGGTCAAATACAGTATTACAAAAGTAATCTGGGCCGATTCGTGCGGTGAATCAGACCAAAAGGAGGAAGCATGGAGATATTTTTTTCCTGGAACAACCGAAACATCACAGGAGGTGCTGATCAGCGCCGGGGGATTTCTCAGTGTACGGTGGGAACAAATCTGGAATTTGCTTTTCAGTGATGCATTCCTCATGAGCATCCTTTCAAGCACAATAACTTCCCCTCATCCGTGCGTCTCCTCCGCGAGACTCGTCCCCCACGTTCGAGGTCGGGGAAGGACGGGAGCCCGTTCCAGAAACACTTTTACCCTTTTCATCTCTTAAATGGGAAACACTAACAATAATTGGTTTATAGAAACGTGACAAACAGCTCGGACAAGCCCGACTCGGGCTCTGGAAATCAATACAATCTTTTAAAGGCAACACAGTCTCGGTCATTAACTGCAGTTTGGAGGCCGTACAAGGTTTAAAGAAATATGTGACACTCTGAGGAAGTGCATTACGGTTTACAGTTTCCTAACTTGTTTCAGAAGCCCTGGTAGTGTTTACTTTGACTTTTTGGAGGGATTTTTTTTTTTTTTTTTTTTATAAAAACACAATTTTTTTAAGCATTTTTTGTGTCGCTTTAGATGTTATTCAGCTTTAAGGGGTTGCTGCTGGCTCCGTTTGGACTTTTCAGCATTTGTTATGACATGTCATCGTGGACATGTCACAGTGACTACGTTTACATGCAGTCAAAATCCGGGTTATTGCTAATATTCCGGTTACTGAAACATTCAGAATATTCCGTTTACATGGTGATTAATCATTCGGGATATCTGGATCAAACCAGCGACGCGCGGAGAACGTCATGACGCAATTCCCGTCATTTTCCGCTTCTTCTTCCTGTATCCAAATTGAAAACAAATGCTGCTTCGCGCAACTTTTCGCTCACCTTAAATCTGGCTATCCTGGTACTTTCTACCGTCTACAAATGCCAAAATGTTCATATCCTTCATTACATTTTTGAAGTGATTAGTCTCCTCCTCACTCCAAAAGTGTGGCGTGGTCTTGTGTTTCTCTGTGTTTATAAGAACTTCCTGGACTCAAAAGACCAGGATTCCTTGTGAACAGAGCATGAGCAGAAAACAAATTCATGATCCGTTTGATGGGGATATTCCGTTAGGCGTTTACATGACTGAATATTCGGGTTTTAAAAGGAGTAACCCAGGGGTCATATTCGGGTTTTTAAAAACCTGAATATTAGCAAATTTTGGTTATTCAAAGGGATTATTGGTGTTTACATGGCCGTGCAAATTCGGGTTATTGCCAATATTCGGATTTTAAAAGGGTTATTGATGCATGTAAACGCAGTCTGTGAAGGAGCATCAGGGAACCTCAGATATTGAATCGGGTGAGTTTCTATCCGTGTCATTTTTTTTTTAAAGATTTTTTTGAGCTCTAGTGGCCCTTTATTGAAGTTGCAGACAGGAAGTGGGTAGAGAGAGATAATGGGGATGACATGCAGCAAAGGTGCACAGGACGGGATTCGAACCTGCAGCCACTGCAGGAGGACTGTAGCCTCAGTATTTGAGCCGCTTGCTTAACCCACTGCACCACCAAGCGGGTCATCCATGCCATCTTATTCAGAAAGTGAACCTGTTACCTAGCAACGGTGCATGTGATGTCATCAGATTGTTTAATGACCCCAGTCCATGAATAGTGATCTCTGGAGGTTCCAACCACCGTCCTCTCGCTGCTACATTTCCAACTTTCCAAAATGCAGTTACATATTCCCCAATTCATGCTGCGATAATGTAATTTCCCTTTGGAGGTGAATAAAGTATCATTAGGTTCAATCCATCCATCAAATCCATCCTTCATCTACACTAGTGTTGTCCGCCCGATCGATCGGGCCCGATCACGGCCTTTTCAAAACATCCGTATCGGCCAAAAAAGTATTGGGACATACCTAGTTATTAATGTTTTTAATATATATTAAATCGTTTTATATATTGTTGCATTTAACGTTAGCGAAACTAACATGGTTTACATGTTTGAATTGTGAAATTTTATATATGTTCATGTTGCTGCTGATATTCATTTCATGCCATTCAGAATGTTGCACTAAGGTTAAGCCAAAAAGTATTTTAATTTTCTTGTGTTTGTGAGTTTGACTGGATGTCATTCAACTACCTCTTTTGAAGTTAAATATATTTATTTTTGTTATCGCACTATTCTGCACTTTGTTTTAGTTTACAATTTCATGTTTTTACATTTTGTGGCACCTGTGCTGATAAGCTTTGTTGAAATATATGTCCATGTTGTTCTCCAATGGACAATAAAAGAAACTTGGGATAATTGAATTTTAGTCCTTCCTGCCTGGCAGCTTCACCTTCAGCATCCCTCTATCAGCGTATCCATGATTTTCCCTCTTTATGTGGCCAAACCATCTACTCTTGCATGCATGCATGCATGCATGCATGCATGTATCTATCTATCTATCTATCTATCTATCTATCTAACCCTAACTGTTCCTCCAATCGGCCCGTTCTTGTTCTTATCCATCCTGGTCAAGACATAGAGAAGTGTTGGTCTCACTACCTTCCCCTTTTCCATCACTGCTACTCTTCTATTACAGGTAACTCCAGACACTCGTCTGCAACCCTTCCACCAAGCTTGAACTCTCTTATTCACCTATTTTTCCCCACAGACTTTGTTCCTGGCCAGAAATCCCTCCGTTGGAGGAAACAGACCGAGAGAGTATGCAGCACTTCAAGAATCAACATCTGATTTCTCCTCTTAGCACCGTACCTGCCTTCGTCTTCTGTTGACTATTTATTTGCAACATCGGAAGAGACAGTCTCAATAATTTGTCCAAAACTTAGGATGTTTCCGTCTTCTTTGAAGTAGAGATCAGAATCTCCTTTTTGGTTTGAGAAGAAGTTTAACTGGAGGAGATGCTAGGAGAGTTATGTTCCTTCACAAAACATCGTTAGTTGGAAACACCATGTATCTTGTCACAATTTTAGAACTGTTGCTTTGGTTTTTTTTGCGAAAAAGCACAATGGAAATCCACCTAGTATGACAACATAAGCAGAGTTAGGTGCACTGTCACAAATGTGGTCCAATATCACTAAAACGAATATTTCTTCATCGAGTGGGAACGCTAACTCAATGTTGGAAGTTACATGAAACAGTTGAGGAGCATCTCTGAGGACCAAGCAATAGTGATTTTAACACATTTCTCCTGACAAAGGTCTGAAGCAGGCTGAGTGGAGGAATAGACAGGAATCAAAACTCACTGATCTCAATCTCACATCGTCTCTCTGTCGAGGTCCAACGCTCCACTTAAGGTGAGCGATGGCCGGAGGACAGTTGGGGTCTCCTGCAGGTCCTCCAAATATCTAAGCTGCTGTTATCAACCGGAGCAACAAAAGTAATGAAAAGTTTGAAAAAGAGCTACAAAGTAAGCAAATTTAAACAAAAGAAAAGATGGATGAAAGCCATGAAGTCATCGTTCTTGGTACCAATCGAAAATATTTTGTTTGAAAAGTCAAGGTTATCAGAAAAAGTGCTAATTAGTTCTTTAGTAAATCTGCAGGAGATCGAATCTCTTCCTACTGTGATGTGTAGCAGGTGCATAAGAAAACAAGGACAAACCACATTTGGTTAAAATTTCTCTGTCAAATATGATTTTCATCCTTCTCGGAACCTCCGTCATTAACTTTACAACCCGATTTAACGTAATACTTTCACGCCAGCAACACAAACTCAAATCTGTAATTGAGCGGCTGATTTGAATCGCTGACACACGGGTCTCATCGGCATCCCGCCCGTCACCGAGTCCAACGCTGCTCCTACATCTGTTCTGTGATTACACGCTTCTTTCAACCGCTGAGCAAAAGTAAAGAGGTGCTGATTAGTGGAGGGAAAGAAGAAACCTCCTCAGAGGAGTTACATTAACAAATCCTGTGTAACTCCCTCTTCTTTTTGGATCCCACTACCAGAGAGAGAGAGAGAGGAAACAGCAACCTTGAATCATCGGAGCTGGAAACTCTACTCAGATTGAGGACTGGAGCTGCCTATATCGCCCCCCCGGTGGACTCATGGCTGAACTACACGAGACGGCAAAGAGATATTTGTTGAAATTAATACATCTGAAGGAATTTTCGACTTGTTTCGAAGAACCAGTCCTTTTGCAATTCTGGCAAACATTGCTGTTAAAATATGAAAACATACATGAGGGCCGACTGTCAGGTGGGAATGTGAAAAGTGGTCTTTGTGTTCATGTCCAGTTTTCGTTTCAGCTCAATTATCTATGGAAGAAACCCGCATTTCAAATAACTTCCACATTACTGAAGATAATGGGTCAAAGCTGAATAAAATACAGTTTCGTGACATTTATAAAAGATCTGAAGCGAATGTACAATGTATTCATATGTGATTGCGTTTTCACAGATCTGTTTAAAGCTTTAACTAATACATTGACTTTTTGATGCGAGTATGAAAATGCAATATGAACTTTAACCACTTCTGTGTTTTATCTGTACAACTTCATGCACTTTAACTATCCAGATAGTTTTCACTAGTTGTCATATATCAGATTATTTAAAGCAATTAAAAGACGTGTTCATCTTCATATGGTTTGCAGAGACTAATCAAAACATTAATAAAGTAGCAAAAATACAGCTATAACAAGAGATTTTCATTCAGTTTAGGAAAGGTGGTCCCCGGTGTTTGAATATGGCGAGTGAGAAGGAGTTGCAAGACGTTATTGTCTGGGCAATCGTTGGATTTTGGTCCAGATGTTAATTTGTGCTAACAATAAAACAGGGGTCTAACTGGAGGAAGCATGGAAGAACACAAGCATCATAAGAGTCAGGAGGGAGGTGTCTTCCGTGTCCGAAAGATGAGCTAGCTTTAATGTAAGGTAAGGTAACTTTTGATACCCGAAGGTAGATTTGTTTGCAGGTAAAAAGTAGAAACTTACAACAACACCATACAGTACAGTGACAGTGACACAAGACAAACAGTACAATAACAAAACAAAACATTGATGGACAAACAAAACAAATGCTTGAATAAGCAATACAATAGATAAATAAATAAATAAATAAATAAATAGACCTAGATGGAGGATGGGAAATCATGTCCTATTTAGGGCATTAATAGCTGACGGGACAAAACTACATTTATACCTTTTAGTTTTGCACAAAGGCATTTTAAACCTACGGCCAGAAGGGAGATACTGGAATTCGCCGTTTAGTGGATGAGATGTATCATCTAAAGCTGGGCATACACTGTGCGATATTTTAAATCGTTTGATTCAGCCCCATCTCACACTGCACGACTAGATCGCTGAGTTCAAAAGTTCACAGCCCACGATTTATGGTCTCACACTGTACGACCCGATGCTCGGATGCGACCCGTCTGCTCACACTATACGATCATAATCCTCCCGTCGGACCTCTGTTACTGGAACTCGAGGCCGGTTTTGGGGCAGGGGTGGGCTGTGTCCACCCAAACATGCGTCCTGCCCACCCGATCAAAGGTTATGGGGATCCTTATATATATATTAAAACAATCCCAAAATATCTGTACCGTTTCTGATTGGGTCGGCACTGCGCATCATTTTTAGACACAATAAAGAACGCATACCGCAAAAGTTGTGTCTCGGCGGAGGAACCCGACGTCCGAGCAAAATGAGAAGAGAAAAAAGAGTTGTTCAGAACAGCACACAGCGCACACACTGAAGGCTGATTTATGGTTCCGCGTTACACCAACGCAGAGCCTACGGTGCAGGGTACGCGGCGACCCGCACTGTACGTGGAAATGCGGTCTTTTTTTTGCTATTAAAACATGATTTGTAATGTGAATTTGCAACACTTAAACTACAAATAATAGTTTTTTGACGTGATATCAGAGATTGCGCATGCTCACGAGGAGCGACCAGGATTTCAAACGCGCTTGATTTTCTTGCGACCTCACGATTTGTGATCGGGAGCTCGTCGTGAGGTGTTAATCTCTCGTCGTTACTCCACGTACACTGCACGAGGCACGAGCAACGATTGGGTCGAAATCGGGCCCAATCAAAAAAAAAGTCGCACGACTGGAAAATCGGCTCAAAACGAGCCGATAATCGCACAGTGTATGCCCGGCTTAAGATGGACTTTGGTGTAAAATGTGAAAAAAATGGACCCCAGAATATTTATGAAACACCGATAAAGAAGCTGTTTGAAATCACAGTGCTCCAAAGCCAGATTACAGTTTGCAGCTACACTTGAGCTGCATTTTTTGGAGATGTCCTGTGGTCTGATGAGATTAAACTTGAACTGGTTGCTCAAATGGCCATCAGGATGTTTGGAGGGGGGGGTAAAAAAAAAAGGGAGCACTTGCAGGCCTCAGAACACCATCCAAAACAAAAGCATGGGGGTGGCAGCATCATGCTCTGGGCTGCTTTGCTGCAGAAATGACTCCCACTTCACACAAGACAACAAAGAAGGTTATGTGGATAACGTGAAGCAACATATCCAAATATCAGCCACAGACGTAACACTGTGACATCCAAATGAACTATGAGACAACGAGGTGAAGGTACCAGAGTGGCCATTGCAAACCCCGACCTCTGACCTTTGTGGGGTTTGAGGGTCGCACCGAAAAGGCCCAAGAAAACAAGAAAGCTGAACTTCTTGAGAAGCTTTGGAGGGTTAACCCTTGTGCTGTCTTCGGGTCAAGGAAGGAAGAAAGAAAGGAAGGAAGAAAACAAGAAAGAAAGAAAGAAAGAAAGAAAGAAAGAAAGAAAGAAAACAAGAAAGAAAACAAGAAAGAAAGAAAGAAAACAAGAAAGAAAGAAAGAAAGAAAGAAAGAAAGAAAGAAAGAAAGAAAGAAAGAAAGAAAGAAAGAAAGAAAGAAAGAAAGAAAGAAAGAAAGAAAGAAAGAAAGAAAGAAAGAAAGAAAGAAAGAAAGAAAGAAAGAAAGAAAGAAAGAAAGAAAATAAGAAAGAAAATAAGAAAGAAAATAAGGAAGGGAGGATGGGAGAAAAGGAAGGAAGGAAGGAAGGAAGGAAGGAAGGAAGGAAGGAAGGAAGGAAGGAAGGAAGGAAGGAAGAAAATAAGGAAGGGAGGATGGGAGAAAAGGAAGGAAGGAAGGAAGGAAGGAAGGAAGGAAGGAAGGAAGGAAGGAAGGAAGGAAGGAAGGAAGGAAGGAAGGAAGGAAGGGAGAAAAGAGGAAGGGAAGAAGGAAGGAGAGAGCAGGAAAGAAAGAAGGAAGGAAGGGAAAAAAGAAGGAAGGGAGGAAATAAGGAAGGAAGGAAGGAAGGAAGGAAGGAAGGAAGGAAGGAAGGAAGGAAGGAAGGAAGGAAGGAAGGAAGGAAGGAAGGAAGGAAGGAAGGAAGGAGAATTAGGTCATTTTGACCCGAAGACAGTACAAGGGTTAAATAAAAACATTAGGGCCAAGTTAAACAGCTTAAAAAGGCAACTGTACCAAATACTGACCAAGTGCATGTAAACTTCTGCCTTTGAAGAAAGAAATTTAACAAAAAAAACAACTCTCCGTCATTAAAAAGAACCTTTTGGAAAAAAGGGAGGAAAAGAAGGGGACTTTTAACTGACCTAGAGGAGGAAATATTTCCTCAACTTCACTGTCAGAGATGGAGGAAAAAAAACAACTTTATGTAATTACCAGCAATCAGCCAAACGTCCCACAGGTCTTTTCAGAGGAAGTGAAGAACTGGCAGTCCACTTCTTTCTTTTCTTTTTTTTTTTTTAATTTTAAAACACGCCCTTATGTATGAACATTTGCTGCTGTGACAATAGAAAACAACATTTTAGAGACATTTGTGCAGCTCACCTTGATATATACCCAAAAACTATGTCTAAACTGCAGTTTATCAGTGGACTATCTGTGTGTTTATTGATATTTGCTCGTCCAGACACTTAACGCTACTCCTCTCAAAAGTGTCAACTTAAAAAGAAAGAGAGAAAAAGGCTCAGATTAAGCGGAGAATGGGACTGATGAGAATGATTAGATGAGAGATAAAAAGCCTTTTAAGAGGGACGTGTTGGTTCAAACCACCTGTGTGATGCTCATGACGCATAAAACAGATGGCAACTTTTCATACGAGAAGAATTTTAAAAAAAAAGGTGCTTGTTTTATTTGCAGCGTTTTGAAGCTCGTCTGTTTTCGGTCTGCGGTCGAGTGGATTGTGTCTCACTCACGAATACGATAACAGATGAGATGGACGGGACATTAGAGCGTCTGACACATGAAGGGGGTTATTTGTGAGGAAGTTTTACAGCTTGATTAAAATCTTGTGACAGTTTAAAACTGGGACAGACATGAAATAGTGAGACGGTTACGAGATTGCTAGTCGAGATACACATGACGCATAAAACTAATAAAAACCCCTGCACTATAAAAATATTAAGTCATTGCTATGTCTACAAATCACCTGGGACACAAAATTCAATAAAAAAAAGAATATTTCTAACCAAAGACAGTGTTATTTAAGGATTTTTAAGGATTGTTGTG
Source organism: Cololabis saira (assembly GCF_033807715.1). NCBI lineage: Eukaryota > Metazoa > Chordata > Actinopteri > Beloniformes > Belonidae > Cololabis > Cololabis saira. The sequence continues at coordinate 8,105,906 of NC_084587.1, read as the reverse complement.
CAGCATTGTCATGGATGTGTAACTTATGGCACTTTTCCACCAGCACCTACTCAGCTCGACTCAACTTGGCCTGGTTTCTTTTCCATAACAATTCAGCACTTGGAGCAGAAGTAGGAGGATTGGAGAGAAGCTGCTGTGACGTATTTGATTGTGTGATCCAAACAAAGAAGACAACAACACTAAAGATGTAGAAAATGGAGGAGATGATAGATGTGCTGCTGGGTCTGTGGCTTGTGTTTGATAAGTGGCAAAGCTTTTTTTTTTTGTTTGGCTCATCTAAGCGCTGCAGAAAAGTCAGCTGGAGCCGCGAGCAGCTATGAAGTGACAGAGCTCCTGGTGGATCTGGTCATTCCTTATCGCCCGTCTAGATGCACGCCTTCATAACTAGCAGGATAGACTACTGTAATGCTCTTCTTACTGGTCTACCCAAGAATACCATCAATCAGCTGCAACTGGTTCAAAACGCTGTAGCGCGAGTTCTGACTCAGACCAGAAGGAGAGAAACACATTAGGCCCATTTTAAAATCCTTACACTGGCTACCTGTTAGTTTTCGTGTTGATTGTAAAGTTCTTTTATTAGTTTATAAAGCGCTACATGGGCTTGCATCAGAGTATATTTCAGAGATGTTTTTATTCTATGAACCAGGAAGGAACTCAGATCCTCTGGCTCTTCCTTTCTAGCTGTTCCAGAGTAGAACTAAAACATTTGCTGCTTTTAGCCACTTTTATGCTCCAAAACTGTGGAACAGCCGGAGGATCTGAGAGGAGCTGGAAATGTGGACATTTTTAAATGTAGACTTAAAAACTCATCTCTTTGGTCTGGCTTTTATGTAGCATCACATTTTATAGTTTTATAGTTATGGAGGTATTTGTTTTATTTATTCATCTATTTCTTGTAATGTTTTTATTATTATTATATTTTATTGTTGTGGACTGATTATTTTTTAGGCTTAATTCTTGAACTTTTATCATTATTTCATTTTAATTAACTATATTGTATGTCAGTGTGCATTGGTCTCCCAGTTTTTATTTATTTATTTATTATGCTTATTTTTCAGTCAAAATGTTAAGCACTTTGTATTTCATGTACCTGGATGAAAGGTGCTATACAAATACATTTTGATTGATTGATTGATAGATCCCTTTTTAATTCTCTCCTCAGCACCAGGTTTATGAACATCTGCACCTCAGAGTTGGATCACCAAACAGACTTCTGCTGCCGTTGCCTGTTGAATAAAATGAACAAAAAGCCGCCGTCAGAGTCGCTCTTCAGCTGATCTCACATCCTGACTCAGACGTCTGACTCCAACCTCCCGACCAATCGGTGGCCTGTAGTGTGATGATGTCAGATTCAGCCGACTCAGCCGCTTAGAACCTCGAACAGAGTAGTTACAGAAAAGTATCTACTCGGCACGTTAGACCCTAGTGGGAAAGAACCAAACCGAGTGGAGGCGAGCCGAGCTGAGTAGATATTAGTGGAAAAGCACCATTAGGGGTAAGAACCAGTGTCCATCTTGTGTTGTTTGGCTATACAACCTCAACCAAGACGACACTTTACAGTCCAAAACACAAAAGAAGATGGATGGCAGTTGTTCAATAATCCAAAGGGATCACATCTGTTAAGAACAGTGAAGGATTATGGATGCAGGGCAGTATAAGGACAGACCGGGGTCCCAAAAGACTCAAATGGCATAACAAAGTATCTGTGGTGCCCACTTCTGCTGCAGAATCTCCATTTCTGTGTCATGCGACTATATCTCTTACAGGAAAACATAATTGGAAACAAGAGCAACCCATCGCTTCAGGTTCCAGTTATGGACGAAACAAATCCATCCTCAGGTCCAACCCAAAATGTTTAAGAAGCAAAGTTCTTCCACACGCCGCCCACTCGGCTGGATTCAGAAGATTACCGGTAGAACTTTTCCTGAAGGTTTCAAGATCATGTGAAAGGAAGCCTTGCAAAAATGATACAAACTGCTTTTTGACCGATTAAATGGTACCATCCTTCTTACATTACTCAAATTTCTTCTCAGAAAATGACGTACTTTCTGAAGGTTTCTGAAGGCCGGTTTTGAAGCACAGTTTTCCTCGTTAGGGGTTCAGCCGTGTTGTTTGAGAAGCAGATGGAAACACGTCCCGCCCAAATATGTGGGGTGACTGATTAGGAACTGATAGCAGCTATAGGCATCAGCCGAATGTCAATCAATCATATTAGAAATAAATGTAATGCTTTGTATAAACTCTCCTGGCGTGTTCCAAAAACAAAAGAAAAGCACCCCAATCAGAGTTGTCACCGATGTGAAAACAAACGATTTAGACAAAAAAAATTTTATTTCTGCTCTAAAGTTGGACATTTCAGTGAAGATTTACTTGCTTTCGGAGCCAGCCCCTAGTGGCCAGTTCAGGAACTGCAGTGAATCTTAGTTCCACATGAGTATCAATGCGAAAGGTAGATGGTTGGCGGTTGGTCGGAGCTCAATTATGGCGTTTTATTTTAAAAACCGACTGGATTCTTTAGCCCGACTTCTTACTGTAACTTCAGCAAAGCAGAGCGGACAGTCCCTTCTAGGACACCATTAAACTCCGCCTCCTGGTGGGACGAGTCCCGCTGACGAGAAATTCACGCAAACGGTAAAAATTCATACGTCTTGGATTTTACTTTGTAGAAATACCGGGCTTCTCAACGACATTTGTATAATCAGACCAGACGAATACTCATTCGGAAAAGACTCACTTTTTGTTGTTTTAAGAATAATGTACATTTTTATTGTCTTTAGGCTTCAAGATTGCTGCTGCACAACTGTCACTTGGCCGTTAAGCAGGTGACGACGGCCCAAAGCTGAAGTCTGAGTTTAGAAACATTGACTGAAAACTCGGATCCAGTATGTATTTAACTGTTATAATCACTTTTAAAATTCGGTTTTTCATCGTCAGAACTGTTATATTAATGTACCGTATTTTCCGCACCGCATTATAAGGCGCACCTTTTAATGAATGACATATTTTAAAACCTTTTTCCATATATAAGGCGCACCGCATTATAAGGCGCACTAAATATCTGGTAAAATACCACATTATAGTGGCTGGGGTTGAGTTACGTATCTACCTGATGGAGCTGCGCTACAGGAAATGCTACAAAATCCTACAGCAAATGCAAAAAAAAAAAAAACCAAGAAGAAAAGTACCGTATGTCAAACTTTATTAACAAAATAAAAACCAGCTTTGCTCCGTCTCGTCAAAGTCTCCATTATGCGAGTCAGCGTCGCTGCTGTTGTCTTGAACGTCTGTGACGATTCCTGACGTTTTTAGCGCCGTTACTTCGGCGACACCAACTACATTACCCACAATCCCCCTGGCTACAGTAACAGAAATTACCGTAATGATCATATATAAGGCGCACTGCCGGTTTTTGAGAAAATGAAAGGCTTTTAGGTGCGCCTTATAGTGCGGAAAATACGGTAGTTACTTTAAATGCAAAAGAATCCGGATAAATATTTCTTTCTTTTATGAATTGTAAAAGCTGCAATAAAATATAACAAAGTTCATCGCGTATAGTCTTCCTTCCTACAATATCTAACCTTATTTTCATTTTTATATAATCATTTTGTCTCATACTTCTTTGCATTTCCCCTTCTTTTTTTATATCAGCCCACCATGGTCTCAGTGTGGGTGCGTCTGCGTTTTTCAGCGTATGTGTGAGGTCCAGCGCTAATGTCTCCCACAAACTCAGCCTCAGCTCTGGTTCCTTACCTCGTCAAGCAGATATAAATATGTCCCGTGTGCCAAGCACAACCTGACAACATGTGCTGGACATGTGGTGAACACGCTCGGTACAAACCACGATGATCTCACTCTCTGACGGCGACACTTACGCTCTCAGATGAACTGTACGTACAGTTGGGTGAAAAAGTGTTTGCCCCCTTCCTGATTTCTTATTTTTTTTGCATGTTTGTCGCTCTTAAATGTTTCAAATCAAACAAATTTAAATATTAGACAAAGATATCACAAGTAAACACAAAATGCAGTTTTTAAATGAAGGTTTTTATTATTAAGGGGAAATAAAAATCCAAACCTACATGGCCCTGTGTGAAAAAGTGATTGCCCCCTAAACCTAATAACTAGTTGAGCCAACCTTACCAGCAAAAACTGCAATCAAGCGTTAGCGATAACTGGCAATGAGTCTTTTCCAGCGCTGTGGAGGAATTTTGACCCACTCATCTTTGCAGAATTGTTGTAATTCAGCCACATTGGAGGTACTTCAAGCATCAACCGCCTTTTTAAGGTCATGCATCTCAATGGGATTCAGGTCAGGTCTTTCACTAGCCCACTCCAAAGTCATTTTGTTTTGTTTCTTCAGCCATTCAGAGTTGGACTTGCTGGTGTGTTTTGGATCATTGTCCTGCTGCAGAACCCAAGTGGCTTCAGCTTGAGGTCACGAACAGATGGCCGGACATTCTCCTTCAGGATGTTTTGGTAGACAGCAGAATTCATGGTTCCATTTACCACAGCAAGTCTTCCAGGTCCTGAAGCAGCAAAACAGCCCCAGACCATCACACTACCACCACCATATTTTACTGTTGCTATGATGTTCCTTTTACGCCAGATGTAATGGGACATAAACCTCCCAAAAAGTTCAACTTTTGTCTCGTCAGTCCACAGAGTTTTTCCCCAAAGGTCTTGGGGATCATCAAGATGTTTTCTGGCAAAACTGAGACGAGCCTTTATGTTCTTTTTACTCAGCAGTGGTTTTCGTCTTGGAATTCTGCCATGCAGCCATTATTGCCCCGTCTCTTTCTTATGGTGGAGTCATGAAGAATGACCTTAATTGAGGCAAGTGAGGTCTGCAGGTCTTTGGATGTTGTTCTGGGGTCTTTACTGACCTCTTGGATGAGTCGTCGCTGCGCACTTGGGGTAAGTTGGTAAGTAGCCTCCTGAGAAGGTTCACCACTGTTCTATGTTTTGGCCATTTGTGGATAACGGCTCTCACTGTGGTTCGCTGGAGTCCCAAAGCTTTAAAAATGGCTTTGTAACCTTTTCCAGACTGATAGATCTCAATTACTTTGTTTGTCATTTGTTCCCAAATGTCTTTGGATCGCAGCATGATGTCTAGCTTTTGAGGATCTTTTGGTCGACTTCACTTTGTCAGGCAGGTCCTATTTAAGGGATTTCTTGACTGAGAACAGGTGTGGCAGTAATCAGGCCTGGGTGTGGCTGGAGAAATTGAACTCAGCTTTCCAAAAGATGTGATAAACCACGGATAATTAATGTTTCAACGGGGGGGCGGGGGGTCACTTTTTCACACAGGGCCAGGATTTTTCTTTCCCCTCAATAATAAAAACCTTCATTTAAAAATTGCATTTTGCGTTTACTTGCGTTATCTTTCGGGTGCGTCCAAAATGCCACACTAAACAGTATATACTCGAAAAGTATATTTCAGTTCGGCACACTTTTGAGTAAATATCAGTAGTATGCATTAATTCGGACGTATTCTACTCAGAGTCCACACGGCACTTCCTGCCGTTGGGAGGGGGAGTTGTTACCATGTTACATACCATGGTACCATACCAATATTATAATATTAATATCATATAATAATATTATTATACTAAATATTATACTATACTATCTTCACAGCACTTAGCAACCAAACACCGCTGCATTGCATTGTGGGAAGTTTCTGTTTAGCTAGTGTCCATCAATCCACACTAATACATTTCTCCAGAATGAGTATGGATAGCGCATACTATTGTGTACGTACTAACGTTTCAGATGCACTAAAAAATCTCACATACTGTTTTTGCATACTCATTAGGGTGGAAGTATGGAATTTCGGATGCAGCTTTTGTCTAATTTAAAATTTGTTTGATGATCTGAAACATTTAAGTGCGACAAACATGCAAAGAAAATAAGAAATCAGGAAGGGGGCTTTTTCACACAACTGTATGTGCACTTGCAGACTCTGACGCATAAACCCATCAGAATGTCCAGCAGCCCTTTCCTCTACTGAGATGGGAACCACGTGCTCGCCGTCGGCTGAGTCCACCGGGGTAAAGTAAGTCCTTCCACTCATTATGGGATGACCCAAGCTTCCCTCAGTCTGAGGAGAGCGCTCTACTCGTCAGCCCTCTGAACCCGGAGCGGTTAGCAATTAAATAAACAAAATAGGAGATTTGTTCCCGCTGTCACTTCGCCTTCGCCGGGAGGAAGCTGCCAGACCGAGGCCGAGTGGGTCTAAGGTAAAACTTTAATGGCAGGGAATCCTTTACCCTGAGCCAGCGGAGCTGCAGCGGAGACCGCAGAGGTTCCCGACCGCTAATACTACCAACACATATGGCTAATGTGTTTCCCCCCCCGACGATGAGTGCACAAATCCTCCCCGGGGGACGAGTTACAGCGCCGGATCAACATTAGTTTGTGGTTAAACGTACACATACCACACGCTCTCAGCGGCTCGGCCTGCAGAAGAAATAGCTGCCTCACTTCGCTGTGCAAACAAATGCCGTAAGATTAGAACATCTTTGTTTGGAGTGAGTAAAATGTGGGACGTGTCGAATAACTCATGCGCTCGTAGTCTATGACTGATGTATTTATGCAAATTCCAAATGACAAAAATCATGGTGGGAAATTAAACTCCTGCTGCAGCAAAGAAAAACATCTGTGTGGATTTTATATATATATATATATATATATATATATATATATATATACACACACAGTGGGGAGAACAAGTATTTGATACACTGCCGATTTTGCAGGTTTTCCCACTTGAAAAGCATGTAGAAGTCTGTAATTTTTATCATAGGTACTCTTCAACTGTGAGTGATGGAATCTAAAAAAAAATCCAGAAAATCACATTGTATGATTTTTAAGTAATTAATTTGCATTTTATTGCAAGACATAAGTATTTGATCAACTGTCAACCAGTAAGACTTCCGGCTCTCACAGACCTGTTAGTTCTTCTTTAAGAAGCCCTCCTGTTCTCCACTCATTACCTGTATTAACTGCACCTGTTTGAACTCGTTAAGTTCAAACAGTTGAGTGTGTGGACAGGTGTCTTTTATACAGGTAACTTAAAGAAGAATATATATATACACACACACATATACAGCTGCTCCCTTTGAGGTTAAAGATAACAATACATGCGGCGTTTGCAATCAAAACTGATGTATTTAACTGATGTAATAATAATAAAACGTCATTTTCGAAAAAATAAAATAAAAATGGAAAATTGTAAATTACCTTTTAATATGAGTATTTCTATCAATGTGTTTTTATGTTTGTTTTCTCATTAACGTTACTTAAAGCCAGGCTTTTATTTTATTTGTTATATATTAAAGGAGCATGAGGCGCCTTTTAAGAAATGAGACTCTCTAGCGCCACCCTTCACCACGACGGCCGTTGGGGGTACTGCAGCCAACAGTGAAGCCGATACGGGAGAACGGAGAGAACGTGCATGCAGCGTCATGTGACGTCACATCCACAGAACAGCGCGGGAAATTCGGAGTCCGAATTGCAGCACATTTTGCAGCACACAGCCTGTTCAAAGCAATGGAGAGATACGCTAGAGGGCTCATTTGTTTTGGTTTGGAACGCTTCATCTGACATTATTACTAGAAAACTTAAAACGTATACGAATTTTTTTCATAAATCCTGCATCAATCCTGCCTCATGCTCCTTTAAGGAGACCGATATTTAGTGATTTTATTTTGAAGGCGTCTCACCGAGACCTAAACATTCGGCGCTTTGGACTTTAACGGTAAACGTTTTAGAAAGACTAACTCTATTTTATTTTATTTCATTTTATTTTATTCCTTTATAGCTCTTACGGTGTGTTTGCAGTGTATTTACTGAACATCCAAGGAATAAAAACATTGTGAACCATCAGTTTGAGAGTCATCCATCATCAGGGGATGCTACAGAAATATTTTTGTCTCTCTGTGCGGCCCGGTACTGGGCCGCGGCCCGGGGGTTGGGGACCACTCGACCCGGTCTTTGTACGTTTTGACCGTATAGAAACGTAATTCTCATCAGTTGTGTGAAATAAGACCTGGAAACAGGCATTGTGGCATAGAATTGTCAAATTGGTTTTAATTCACCGTAAGAATTGTTACAGATTACTTTTGTAATACTGTATTCAACACGATCTTTGTACGTTTTGACCGTATAAAAAACGTAATTCTTGCCATTTTAAGAATGAGATGTACCTGCTGGACTCTACTGCCCTTACTTTTTAATAACTTGTGCTTTTTATTATTTTACCTCTTTTCTTATCATTTTATTTCATTTTATTTGTTATTTACTGTTTAATTGTGTCTTGCCACTTTTACTGTTGATGTAAAGCACTTTGAATTACCTTGTGTTGAATTGTGCTTTACAAATAAACTTGCTTTGCCTAAAACCTGACAGACGACTGTCTACGGCTCACAGATTTACTTCCAGCAAGTTGCCGAGCTGGCAAATCAATCTTCAAATTAATATATTTAAAATAGCTCAATCACACTGGAAAGGTTTTAAACAAATTGCTGCATTGCTCTGAAAAAGAGAGACAGCACAGATTCACTGTCTCCAAAAGTGTAACTCCAATTCCCCCGGTTGCCCTTGCCGTCCAGTTTTTTTGCCTTAATGGCAGATACATTTACGAACAAGGTAATAACACACTACAGCATCGACAGGGAGACAGCACATTATAAAGACAGAACACCATTAGTGTCCAGATTACTCAGAAACATGGTAATCCAAGACCAAGCCCTGTCCCGTAGACAACCAACCCAGGCCAACAGATGTTCGTCTCCAAGCACTGTCTCATCTTCGGCTTTTAAGACAGCGGTGGGAAAACCCGGTGAAATCATATTTCCCTGGATTCTTTTTTTTTTCTTTTTTTTCCCCTTTTTCAATAACACATTCATGTTCACAAGCTTTTCTCACGAAGTTTGTGAAACAGCCTGTGTCTGCCAGCATGGTGGCCATGAATGGATGTGATCAGGAGTGGAAGGGAAAGAAAAACCTCCCAAAAAAAACCCAGAAACAACAAAAGATTTTTTTTAAAAGAGAGAAAGAGACGTTGTCTTTGGGCTACTGCTGTAAAAGTTGTGGAGGATCCATGAAGATGGATTGGTTGGGGAGTGGAAGGGGAAACGGCCTCACCCAGACAGTCTCATAACATCTGAAAGAGATCCAAGGTCTGCAGAGGAGATGAGCAGGACTGACTACACTTGACTCCTCCTTCACTGTACACCGGGACTCTCCGGGTTCCTGACGTGAACACGTGTTTATCGACAGTAGGGGTGTAACGATACACTAATCTCACGATACGATAGACGATATTGAGGTCACGATAACGATACGATACGATATTAGCACTAGCAGTATTTAACCTTGAATGAGGAACATATGACTGGAAAAAATTGTCTTTTATTTGAAAGACACAACATACAAAACAATGCTGTACGTTTGCCCTATTGTTACAGTTTGTAATGCTTTATAACTGTTTAAGTTTTAAAGAGAAAGCCAGGCCAACCATTTTCCACAAACTGAACTAAAACTAAATGTCAGGTTTGCATTATGCATCTTCAGTTTCATACAAGTACAAATATTTTGCCACAAACTGAATAGTTTCTCTCATGTATGATATGACTTTTTTCTTTTCCAGAAATTTAACAACTAAAATAAATAAATAAATAAATAAAAGTAAATAAATACATACAATTTTACATCATAAAAAAGATTGATTCATATTCACCTTATAAGTGTAAGAGGAGATTTATTTTTGTTAAGAAGGTTATTTTGGTAATTCAGGGTTCATTATTTTATAAATATATTCTTTATATTCTGATGTAAATCAGGGACTATAATGACACTAGTCAGTTTATCTGTAGTGATTAGTGTGTTTTAGATTGGGCGGAGTGATACGCCACAGTACGGCACTAGGTGCTGTGTTGATGTTCTAAAATCCTACACTGTTGAGCGGACATTAAAGTACACTCGAACTCAAGTACATAAGTAAAGGTAAGTAAAGGTTCAGAGCTCAAAACCCCCCAAGAGTCCCGTGATCGGGACCGCAAAACGGTACTAGTTTCTTCTGAGCGGAGTAAGATTTTGGTCCGCGGGTGAAGGCGCGGTCGGCACAAATACGCTGCGCGTTTCTAGTCAACACAATATATTCATATTAATGGCAGCACGGTGGCTTAGTGGTTAGCACTGTTGCCTCACAGCAAGAAGGTTCCCGGTTCGACTCCCAGGCCCAGCAGCACCTTTCTGTGTGGAGTTTGCATGTTCTCCCCGTGCTTGCGTGGGTTTCCTCCGGGTACTCCGGTTTCCTCCCACAGTCCAAAAACATGCATGCTAGGTAAATTGATCATTCTAAATTGCCCGTAGGTGTGAGTGTGTCTGGTTGTTTGTGAGGACTGCGGGTGGAAACTAGCATTACTGCTAAACCGGTGTATTCATACTGCTTAATGTAGTGTGCATTAATATGCATTGTCCCGTCTAAATAAACTTTGAAACTTTGAATAACCCAATATCGCGATACAGTTTGTCACCTCCACGACACGTTTCGTGACGTTTTTGTATTGCGAAATTTCGTGGCACGATATATTGTTACACCCCTAATTGACAGGTACATTACAGGTGGACCATTCACTTCCCACTGACAGGTAGGGCCACTTTCACAAGCAGCACCACCCACAGCTTCTGCAGCATGAAACGGTAGAGAAATGGAGGGTATTTAAAGGAATTCTTTGGGCATTTTGTTTTTTCAAACTCTCTTTTCGTTTTTCCTAAAAGGCACTTCCTAACAACAAGCAATGGCTGGTTTTGTTAGCTTTGATTTTCTTTTGCAAAAACTGTGTCATTCATTAGATTTTGGCATATTTTGTACAACAAAGGAGAGCCTGCTGTTTATTAGCCAAGTGTGCAGCTTCTACGTAGAACCATAAATCACGCTTTAAGCTGCTGTTTGGTGACTCGTACACAAACACCAAACAGATGCAGCTCAGCACCGCCAGACAGTCGTGGTGTTGCTTAGAAGACTGCGTTCCCCAGTGACTCAGTGCTCAGTGACTAACTGCTTCAGACGAAGTGTGTGAAGGAACGCTATCGAAGGTCCTTCCTACCTTTTTTTTTTATTATTAATTTTATCTATGTATGTGACATTTAATAGTTGAAAACCGATCAACATAATATTCTTTTTCCATACAGAGTATGTTTATATGACACACAAAAACCAAAATAAAATACAAATCAATCATCACCCCCACCCTAGCTCCCTCCCTCCTCTCCTCGAACTAACCAAATTACGTAATGCATAATTATTTTGTATCACCTTTGCCTTGTGTCAATATATACGCAGAAATAGTACCCATATTTTTACGCAAATATACCACATATAAATACGCATCAATACACCAAGCCGAAGAAGAGCACCTTATAAGGTCAAGTACAGTTTGAAAACATGTTTTGGAGCACCTCTGCGAATTGAGACCATGTATTAATGTTCTTCTCTCTCGCACCATGTAGCCGGGCTGTCGAGAGTTCCATATACACAACATCTAAAAAGGTGAGAGCCCATTGTCGGAATGTTGGGCTTCCTTCCTGCAGCTCTCAGACTTCCCGATCAGCAGTGCTCCCAGGACAGATCCCAGCAGAACTCCCAGGAGACCACACACTCAGTGTGGTTACATCGACATCTAACTCAAGCCATTGGCAACAATCCAGCTAAGGATTAAACTGGAGGTTCAGAGAAATCCAAGTATACATGCACGAGAAAACAATCGATTATTGAGTGAGGTGTGTTCAACTCCGCGGCGCCACACACACTTTCGCATTGGCGTTCTTCGGGTACAATCAGTAAACAAGTGCGAAGGAGGACAACATGCGAAAAAATGGACGCTAACGATGCAGCAGCTCTGTAAATGTCATACATACTAAGCTGATCATGTTGCAGGTAAGATGCAGCAAAGTCTCCCTCTTCTTCTTCTGTTACCGTGTTGTTGTGATGCTGTGACTCTTATTATTATATATAGGGGGAGTCCCGGGGCGGCCACTAGCTCGGTTAAGCGTGGGTTGCTATACATGCAGGAATAACTCGGATTAGGACGCATTATCTGACTCTAATAGCTCGACCTCAAGAGCTTCAATTTGGTTCGACTACGGCCCGACTAAGGTGTAAACATGGCTTCTAAATATTCAATATCGATCGGATTAAGCCAACAATTCGACTTTTTGGTAGTGCATGTAAACGTACTGACTCACTAAGGTTTAAACAGTTTAACCCATGTATGTGAAATAAAAATATTCATGTTCAACAAACAACCAAACAAATTTCCAAATTTGCAATGGTTCTAAATTACAACACTATATATAGTGTATATATGTTTACATTAGTTATAGTGTTTATACTGTTACTACTATTTTGGTATTTTTTCTCTTTCTGCTGTTGTAACACAAAAATGTCTCCACTCTGAGACGGATAAAGGATTTCTTATTCCTATTCTTACCTGGCGTGCAAGCTCAGAAACGTATTAATGGCTTATCAACATCCAGCTGTCATTCTGCCTTCCCACTTGCACACAATCCACCAACGCACCATGAATGCGAATCAACCCTACGTCCAACCGACATGAACCCGTGAAAATGGGGTGAAGCTACAATTTCTTCGATGAATCTATCAAATCAGGGGATCCTAATGTCTTTCACGTTGAATCTCGGTTCAGTTCACTCAGAACTTTGACTGATGTAATAGCAGAACAACATAACTCACCATCACGTAAATGGCAGAACCCAAAATAGAAAAAACCTGTACCATTCCAAGACAACTACTTAAGCATGTTTCTCTCTACAAGAGACAGAAACTTTACTCACTTCAGTTTGACAACCTGTCACTTGGAAGCAAATGGAAAGATACTCAAATCTCAGTGATGAGAAACTGTCCTGCTTTATTTCTACAATACTTTCGAGAGTTTTTCGTTTCAGATAGATTAAAGAAAGTTCCTTTGAGCAAGGGGGGGGGGACTCAAGAGAGACTAATAAAACTGAGAGGAGGAGGCCACACATGTTGAGTCTAAATCATCCCTCACTGGACAAGGACGGATGTCTCAGTCCACTGATGGAAACAAAAGTAGATGTGATTAATGAAGTCTCTTCAGGCAGTTTTTTCTTAATTGTCCCAAAATGTTAATTTTAGGATTCTTCATCACTTGGACTGGTTTAATTCGCCTGAAATAGACACTCAAAGCCATCTTCAACGTTTCTTATGAGAAACCCAAAAGGGCGACGGCGTGGGTGTCCAACACCAGCCAAACAATTTGGTGGTCCCACAATATCATGCTCTCTTTTGCGGCTCATTACAAGCTCGACATTCCTTTGATGACAACACCCTTTTGAACATCGTATTATGACTCTCTGCATTTCCATTTCCTCCCCCCCACTCTACCGTCTGGAAAACACTGCTCACTACTACCAACCGCGCTTTCAAAACGAAGCAATTCAAACAAACAATGAATCAATCCACAACAACTCCAGTCGTCCTGAGTTTGGGCCTAGTGCCATCAGTACTATGGTTTATTTACTCAGGGAGCTCGTTCTCCAAGCAGAAGCAAGCAGAGGGTTTTTGTTTTCGTTCCTGCCGAGGGCTGCTGACATCTGAAGCTCTTTTCTGCATTCTGTTGCATTTAATTTGAAAAAGTCATTAGTGGTGCCCATATCATCCCGTAGACTTTCTCCTGACAAAGGAACAAATTACTTTGCTGGCAAAAGTGACGTCAGTCTTTACGACTTTTTAAACAATTGGCTGAAGACCAGAGAGACAAACAGCACATTTTAACGTCAGGGATAATCAGACTGAATGATTGAAGAACACTCCCATAAACAAATGCTTTTAAACCGAGCCGTGTTTGCAATAGCCATAACACAAATGGCTGGATGACAGAAGATATTAAAATATCAGTGTTAAAATTGTATGGAGGAATATTAAACCACATTAGGAAGCACTGTCGAGCCTCATGTTCCAACTACTGGCAAAGAGCATCAAAAATAACATTGGATCCCCATCCCCGTTGTCTCTTTTCAGAACTGTGGATCATTTTAGAGTTTTATCAGTCTCATCCACAAGAGACGAGGGGGGCCCTTGTTTTTAGATGCTCCAACAAGGCTGGTGTGCTGGTCTGGTACCAACTCCAAAAGGCTTTTGGGACTAAATTTAAAGTATTCCCAGACTTTTGATTGCAGGACTTTGTTTGGCTGTGAGGAGGTCGCAGTTTCAGTCTCCATTCTGCAAAGTGCAAACTATTAGTGTTGAGTGACGTCAACGTTATTTTGAAGTCGACACGTCGCTACAGGCCTAGTGGATGTAGTGAATAAAAGGGTACAAGCAGCTGAAATGTGTTTCCTAGCCGGATAGCTGGACCTTCCCTCACAGATTATCCTGGAGAGATCATGTCTATCGGCTGGCATGGGAATGAATTGGTTGTCCTCCAGAGGAGATGTCTTAGGGTGCTTTCAGACCTGTGGCCCATTTGTTTTGTTCCGATTCAGGGGCTAAATCGATACAGTCATTTCGTTTGTGGCGTTTGTGTTCACAAGGCAACCGTCTGTAGCGGTTCAAAGCAATTAACAAATACCATGCGCGAACCAATTGTTCTCTCATTGGTCAGAATTGAACGCGGAACGAGTTTCCTCTTCCGTACCCCAGGAAAAACAACAACTATGAAGCATCGAACCACAGTTATGAGTGAGTTCTGTCGGTTGCTGTGTCGATTATGTTCTCACTGCAAACGAACCGCTCCAGGTGAGGAATGGAAGCGAGCCGAGACCACCTCTCCTAGGCGATCTCGGCTCGCTTGTTTTGTCCCGCATCCTAGCGCGATTGCTGTGTTCACATGTACCAAACGAACCGATCTTTAGAGGGAAACGCTCCCTGTTTCGGAACAACTGCTCCAAACGGAACAGGTGTGAAATCACTCTTACGTGCCACATAGGTAGGGTTCTCTGTGTCTCTGTATTTCTCTTCCACCTTCTCCTCCCTTCCCCACCCCTCATTCTCTGCAGGTCTGAGGTCCATAACCAGCAGGCATTAACCACCCATCTCTTATCTCGCCAGCCTCCGATTCCCTGTCTCCGCCCTCCACCAATCATCTCCACCTGTGCCCTATGAAAGGGCTGTTTGCCAGTTCTCTCTGGCTCTCTCACACCAAGTTGACGGCTGCTTACTCAGAGTCCAGAAGCACACCCTGCTGTTATTGTTGTTCTTCTACTTAGTCTGGTGTATAAGCCCTGCCTTGGGACAGGTAAGGCGGGGGCCCCTACACATAGGCATCACGTAGGTAGAATCTATGTTAGGTAACTAGGTAAGGGATGCTTGCCACTATTGTATTTTACCCCACTGGTTAGTGTAGTTAGGCAGACAGGCTTTTGTTCTCTTGTTAGACAGAACTGTGTTTATCCTTAGCTGCTTAGCTTGTTATTTTGGCAACATCCGCGTCCCCTGGCAGTGGCATACTTTTGTTTTGGTACTTTGCTAAACTTGTAAATATTGTAAATATCCGGCTGGATTGACAGTAAAAACGAGCACACAATTTAAAAACCCTGTGTTGATTCAGTCATTTACATCTTTTAATGTTTGGGATCTCTTTATCTTAAATATCAGGCTATGTGACCCTTGGTCTCAACTCCTTGTACATGGACTAACCAAGGGTTTTGTAACAGCACCCTTAGAGATGTGTCCTTTATTTGTCAAAACCAGATTCTAATGTCAGAGATGTCATCACATCCAGCCATTGATTCACCAGTCCAAGTTTCAATCCTCACCTTTAGTCTCTTTAATTCAGCTACATTCACTTAAGTCAAGTGAGTAGAAACCAGATGTAGCAAGGCTAGTGCTACGGGGGTCACCCGACAGGACAGAGGACACAGGGTTTCGTGCAGGAAACGTTTTATTCACCCAAGACACACGTGCCAGACTCCTCCCAGCAGAGATCTCTTGCTGGTGTGGAGCCGCCCTTTATGTAGCCAGGCAGGGTGGAGAGGTTGATTGGGCACAGGTGTGCCCAATCAGCTGAGTGGCTGCTCCTCCACCCTGCCACACCAGAATAGTAAGATTTGCCGAACCCTGCTCTCTTTGAAGGGCCTCTGATGGACTCGTCCGGGCACGGCGAGGAATAAACCTAGCGCTTTCTAAACTGAGGTGGTTTGGGCATCTGATCGGAAAGGCCATCGGGCAGCTTCCAGGGAATGTGTTTTGGAAATGTGCTGCGGGTAGAAAGCTGGAGAGATTGCATCTTGTGGTCGGCTCGGGAATGCCTCAATTTCTACCGAGTAGAGCAAAAGGAGTTGGCTCGGGAGAGAGAGAGGTCTGGGCATCTAAGCTTAAGCTGTTTCCCCCGTAGAAGACAGAAAATGGTTGATTTGATGATCTAATGTTTCAGAAATATAATGATTTAGACCCAACAGAGAAGAAATATAATTTCATGTCAATGTCGCTGTGCGTCAACGCCGTGACTAAGCCAGGAGGTATGCGTCCTCCCCCAAAAGCCAGCTCTCATGTGAGCCATCTGGTGGCTCAAAATGCAAATTCAAAACTTCTCCAGTGCAAAAGTCTAGTTTCACAACACATATTCCGCATATCCAGATCAAGATATCTGTTTAACTAGCAATTATAATAGAAAGACACAAGATTCAAACTAATTATCTGTTTTGCAAAATTGTTGCACTTCATTTGACACAAATGTGGTTTTTATTGGCATCAGCAAAAACTTGATTACCGTATTTTCCGGACTATAAGTCGCTCGGGAGTACAAGTCGCACCAACCATAAAATGCATAATAAAGAAGGAAAAAACATATATAAGTCGTACTTATATGTTTTTTAGAGGGAAATTTATTTTATAAAATCCAACACCTAGAACAGACATGTCATCTTGACAATTTAAAATAAAAATAGAATAGAGGCAACAACAGGCTGAATAATTGTACGGTTTGCTTACGTTACATGACACAACTGACAACGTGCCTGGTATGGTAATATAACATATTAAGAGTTATTCAGTTTACTATAGCATAAATAACAGGCTAAGAAGTTTACCAAACCATCCGTGTCAGTCCAAATAACTAAAATACAATGAAATCTTCATCCTCAGTGTCACTTTTAAAAAACTCTGCTAACTCCGGAGGTAGAAGATGCGGCGCTTCCTAAAGCGGTTTAGTGTGAAAATAACATGTGAAATGATAAACCGGTAATAATGTGTTAATAATTTCACATATAAGTCACTGCAGAGTATAAGTCGCAGCCCTGGCCAAACTATGAAAAAAATTGCGACTTATAGTCCGTAAAATACGGTATATCTAGCTGAATAACAGGCGGGAACTTATGGAGGGACGTCTGAGTTATGTGTGATGGGCATCATAAATCGGCTTCCTTGACTTTTAAAAATCACCATCAGCCCCTGAATCGGCTAACCGCTACGTACAAGTGTTATAAAACTTGAAATAAGAAGCAGTAAGTAGATAAAATCCAACCCCAAGACGGGGAGTTTTACAGTCTAGCTTGTGTCACTGATGCAGTATTTCAGCAGAAGCCAAATCCAATCCAGAAATGACTCAAATGAGGCAGCCTTCGACTTCCGACGCCCTCGTCTAAGAAAACAAGTTTAGTGAGCGAGCCACTGTCTGTCACTTGTGACTATGAGGCATTGAGATGGACTGAAGTCACTGTTCCAGGCCACAATATGAGAAATATCAACACCAATAAAGGGAAATTGGTGTTGATCTTTCTTGTTGGGACAGGAAATTGCTGCTGATGCAAGCCATTTCAGTTGGTATGTGTCAGACTATTTGGTGGAAAGGAAAACACTAATCTTTGGTAATATCATGTACGAAATGTAGGGAAGGGGGGGGGGGGCTCACGACGACACATCATCATTTAACCAAGTTTAACAAACCAACAATCGGGATTGAATTGCTTCTTTTGCAATGATTGGCAAGTAAGACGGAAATTCTGTTGTTAGCCGCTACAAAGCTGAAAATGAAAATAAGACGATTGGTCTGCTAACTCATTTCTACATTTCAGTGCCTTCTGATCCCGCCGAGACTGAGAAAGGGAGTAATTGAGGGCTTTGGGTTCATTTTTAAACCTCTAAAAAAAAACAAAAAGAAAGGGTCATCTTCCTCGCTGAACTCACCCGGAATTGCTTCCCAAAAAGGAGACGACTGCAACCTCCACTGCACTCCGGTCATGAGCCAGACGTGAGCAGCCCGACTACAAAGAGCTTAATCTATTTATAGGAAAACACCGCCACAGTACAATGATCAGGGGGAGGAGAGGAACCCCACAAGACGGAAAGTCAGTCGGACGCCAATGTTACATGCCAACTGTCAAGATCAACCTGAAGTCATTCCCCGTCCCGCCGTTCTCCTCCCTTTCTAAGTTAAATCCATTCCCCCTCGCTTCTCAGAAAAGCCTTAAACTTCCCTCTGACGTTTTTTACGGTGCCAATTCTGACGTTTTAACACGAGTAATAAAGGCAGAATCAATAAAGCTGCCTCAAGTCTCCAGTAATTTTTAATCTGCAGAGGAAAGTGAGCGTTTTTGTCATTTTCTGAAACTAAAAGAGCATCAATTCAGCAATTCTTCTAAATCCTCATATTAAGACAAACAGCACCGCAACGAGGCCAAGTTTAATCATAGTTAGACTCTCGGCAAGAGCCGATACTGTTATGACACGGTATAAAACTTAATTGAAAAGCCGCAGGCTTCGGTTTAACTGCCCAAAAGAGCTGGAATGAGGGCTGAGTTTTTAAACGTGCCAGAACCGTCGTGGTGGGTGGAAAGAAAAAAAAAAGGCAAAATGCTTCTTCGGTGTCGTGCAGCGACAGGACGACACTGACTGCACGTGTTCGGTGGAAATTAAATATCATAGCCGTTTTGTGTTGGTTTCATACCGTCAATTTTTATATTTACTACCTGAAACCCAGGAGAGTTGCAATGTTTCTTTTTAATTTGAATAAAGTGGAAACTAAAAAGGTTTTCAAATCATATTCACAACATAACAGATGTTCAAACTGGGGAATTGTACAATTTTATGTAGAAAACGAGCCATTCGTTGCCAACTAAGCAGAACATTTTGAAAAGATTCAGCTGGGAAAACATCTAACAACTAGTTAAGTTTATTGATATAAATAAAAGCTATGAAAAAAGGATTTCTTAGAGAAGTAAAAATGGGCGGCGGCCTTCCGATCTGTGCAGAAAAGTCTGTAAAAAGACTTTAAAAACAATGTTTCTCAACATCAAACTGCAAAAGGCTTTGTAATTGTCGTCATCTACGGTGAATTAAATCAGGAAACGATTCAGAGAAGCCGGAGGAAGACGGCGTGATGGTGTCGATGACAACACTAAATAGGCCCGGGAATTCGTCCAGGAACCCCCGTCGGTAAACACGATCCGCCGCGGCGTCTGCAGACGCCAACCGAAGCTCCATCACGTTTAAAGGAAGCCGTGTTTGAAGAGGCGCCGTCGTGTCCCGCGGGCCGAGACTCGTCCACAATGGACTGTTTACAATGGAGTTGCTGGTCAGACGAGTCCAGATTTCTAATGACGGAGAGCGTGTCCTCTGGGCTGAAGAGGACCGAGGCATCGCTGACGGTTCGGGGATCCAAACCTGCACACGGAACGGGCAGCTCGCATGTTTTGGAGAATGTAGAACTATGAATGTAGAGAGGTTTAAAAGGGTTTTGAGAACCCATGTCCCCCCCCAGACAACGTCTTTACCAGTAACAGGCTTTTGGATTTCACCAACATGGCCCCCCAGCTCATTTTGTTAATACTTATGTACAATTCTAGGCCTGTGTTGAAAAAAAAAAAATCAATTTTCCGATTCTAAATCGATTCTCATATTAATTCCTAAAAATCGATTTGTATGTCTAAAGATCGATTTTTTTTTTGTATTTTTTTGTTTATGCCCAAAAAAGGAATGTTTTGTTGGACACGAGCATAACTAGTGCCATGTTTTTGCCTTTATTTATTTATTTAAAGGACAATGTGCAGGTACATTAAAAAGATGGCTGCACCAAAGTTAGCCACAAGCTAATTTCCATCTGTAGTCCTTGACAAACATAAATAGTACATATTAGGGTTTACAATGACAGTATTCAAATGCAAATACAAGAAACAGACTACTGTACAATGTCCTGAAACCACAATAAAAAGGTTAACATTTAAAGCACTTAGTGCAAGTACAAAATACAGACTGATTAAAATAACATAGATTAGAATAATTGAACCTAAAATAAGGTTGGGTCAAGATAAATAAATCAGAAAATCCAAATGCCATCTTTAAATATGTTTAAAAAGGTATGAAAACATTAAAGTTTTCAGTTATAATTGCATAAATTGTCTATATTTCTTTGCTTTATATAGTGTCTTGGGGTTACATTTGCATAAAATGCTAAAAAGCAAATTCTCAAAAATGGGAAAAAATAAAAGCGATTTCATACGGCCTCTGTTTCTTCCCTAGATCTGTTTAGTAATTCTGACTCACGATGTTTCTGAAAGCAGTTCTATCAGCATTCTGGGACATGATTGGTCCTTACAGCATCATTAGCTGCCAATACTTGCTGTTGTATCTCAATATAATACCAGTATTAATATGTTGCATAACTACACAGTCATATAATTCATGCAACAGCTGAAAAAACTGTGTTTTAATAACACTAACCCAAATCGATATCGGATCGAATCAAAGCGTGATAATCGATTCTGAATCTTAAGAATCGGAATTGAATCGATTCTTGACATTTGAATGGATCTCCAGGCCTATACAATTCCAACGGTTTGAGTAAATGTTATGTTACCTGTTGTGAGTAAACAATCGGATGATTTGATTTGAACGTCTTATAGTTGACTAAATCATCCTGACGTTTCCAGCATTCAGGTATTGATCATCCTTTGGGAAATTACTAAAGTGCAACTGAAGTGAATCGAATTGTTGGACATTTGGCTCTAAATATTCACTCTTCTCTTCTAAAATGGACGAGTAGCTCAGTGGAATGGCTCTTTCTAGATTAAGGTGATTGCTTAGGTGAGGAGTTATTTTATCACCTTTTTATTAGACTTCAAACCAGAAAATGTTCTTGATTGTAAAACACAAAGAAAGTACTAATGTAATGTAAAAGCACTTTACAACAGCCTTTTGTGTGCCAAAGTGCTTTACAGCAAGTAAGAGATAAAAGGAGGATAAAAAAAGAACAATCTAAAACAATAAATAAATAAAAAAATCTATTTGCCGTTACATCAAACTTTCTTCCAAGGACTCCCCAACCAAAGTTTTTGGTGCTAAATACAGTAATGCGGAAAATAAAGTAGATCTTTCTTCTATTCTTCCTTTAACATACCTGGGGCTTAATAAAAAAAAGGTTACACAATGGACAGTAATAAGTCTGTGATTGCCCAGCTCTGTAAATCACACCCAACACTTCCTGAGGAGCCTTTTGAGGAGCATCAACCGGTTCCTCGGCTTCAATTCCTCCACTGAATCAAAAGTACCTAAAAAGGTCCGTCCTCAAATACTGGTTACAATCATTCAGCCTGAAGTCACTGATTCTCAAACCAAGTCACAGCAATAATGCAATAATTCTGCCCAAGGGTGGCGAGCACTAGGGCTGGGGATCGATTCAAATGTCAAGAATCGATTCGATTCCGATTCTTAAGATTCAGAATCGATTATCACCATTTGATTCGATCCGACCCGATTTTGATTTGGGTTATTGTTATTAAAAATGTTTTTGGAGCTGTTGCCTGAATTATATGACTGTAAAATAACTAGGGAAATAATAATTTCACAATAATTATTGTGAAATAAATAACTCAATTAGGTCTTTCAATATCCATTTAAAGTGCAAAAAAAAATAAAGAAATTGCAACAGCTCAAGCAGTAAACAAATCATTTTAACTTGTCAGATTTATTCCGTCACCAGACACACATATTGCCATGAAGCACCAGGCATTTTTCAGGAGTGTCATGACAAACTGTGTCCGATAACAGAGAAAACAAATAAGCTATAGTAGATATAGATAATAGGAATTTCATTGAACTAATATAACATTAGCAATATAACATTTAAACAGAAATATCCAGTATTTTCTCTAAAGAAAAGTTCATTTAGTTCAGGAGTTTTCAAAACCAGCGCTTTGTTAACGCTGCAGCTGCTCTTCGGCGCCATGTTCATTGTTTGATAGTTTCACACCACGTGCATGTGTGAATTAAATGACGTGACTACTGGGATTTAAGGCCACCGGGCAAAAATGTAATGATGAAAAAAAAAAAAAAAAAAAAAAAGGAATTAATGAGAATCGGAAAATCGATTTTTTTTTTCAACACAGGCCTAGCGAGCAAGTTCACCAACTTAAATTTATATTGATGAAAACATCATCATCAGAGTGATAAAACAGAGAAATTACACTTCTCTTCCCTTCTCTCTTCTCTGTGAACATCCTCTCATGTGTCGTCTGTTACTGGCGAGTGGGAAGGCCAGACATTTCCACGGTCCTTCTCTCCCTGGACATGTTTGGGCACAGACGTGTCCAGCGGGAGCATTACGGGACGCTACAAAGCCTTTACTGCCTGAGTGGAGGCTGCTCATCAGAGCGGAAACAGACGGTACTCGAGGTATGAGACGACTGCAGACGGGCAGCAAATCTCATCTGAAGCCGTCCAGAAAATCAGCAACGACTTCGGTATTAGTCTATTTGCTTTAGATTAACTCCCAGTGAGATTGAGGTTTCATTATCGTGCAGACAGAGTATCTCGGAGAAGCACATTTAATAATATCTAACCTCACTTAGCCTGGTGTAGGCCTCAAAACGAAAATACATTTATTTTTATTCACCAGGATCACTAGAGAGGAAGAGTATTAGGGCCAGACAGGAGAAAAATAAAAATAATATTTTAGAGGAGGAAGATTTTTTTTCATTATGCACGAGAAAAAAGTCGAAATGTTGAGAAAAAAGTCGAAATGTCGAGAAAAAAGTCAAAATGCCGTGAATAAAGTTGAAATGTTGAGAAAAAAGATGAAATTTCATGAATAAAGTTGAAATGTTGAGAAAAAAAGACGAAATTTGGACTTTATTCATGAAATTGTATTTCAACATTAATCTCGACATTTTTCTCGAAATTGTATTTCAACATTAATCTCGACATTTCGACTTTTTTCTCAACATTTTGACTTTTTTCTGCACAATAGAAAAAAAAATCTTCCCTTCTCAAATATTTTTTCTCCTGCACGGCCCTGATACTCTGTACTACACACAGAGTGTAAACATGGAGCCTTTCTTAACTCACTGGCTAACTTGGCTTCTATTTTATTTTTAATTGCGTCATATATATAAATATAAATATAAATATATACTCCTTAGAATTTTATTAGACATTGTTTTTATGCTTTTATTTTTGCTTTATGATATATATTTGCTTATTTCCCTGTTGATTTGGGAGTTTTTAACTTGTTTGAGCCTGTGCAGCTCTGCGGTCAGTTTTAAATGAGCTATAAACATAAACCGTGTTGAGGGCTGAAATCTAGCGCCCACTCGCCAAATGGGACTTATTCTGGTTCGTTCAAATAAAATAAAAATGATTACCGAGGAATTATTGACATTTTTACGACGGGGGATCGCGTCCCAAGTATGTTTGTTTCATCTTTTAAGCGGGTCGCCGTGGTAACGTCGTAATGTGCTGAACTGCTGCAGCTTTTCTCTACATCTTCATCTGAAAAAAGATGCATGCTCTGGATTCAATGTCAGTGTAAACATCGGAGCAGTTACCATTATATATATTTATTAAAACTAAATTTAAATAAAAAAAAAGATAAAAATAAGCGCGAGGCTCGTTACAGTGAGGCTACACTAATCTACTCAAACTATCTCGCTCACAAGACAAATTAACTTTTAAAAAACGACTTAAGGCTCACTAATGCTGCAGACCATATGACTGGGAATTTATTATTGATATTGAAATTAGTAGAATTATTATAATGATAGCAGTGACTGAAAATATATAAGTAATGTATGGTATTATTAGTGCTATTATAGTGTATTAGTATAATTATAGTGTTAATATATTATGATCTTATGCATGTATAACTGATGTGTGCGTGTCTGTGTGTGTGTGTGTGTGTGTGTGCGTGCGTGTCTGTGTGTGTAAATGTATGTGTTTTATTGTTGTTGTTGCTAGGAATGTATGACTATGTATTTATGTCTTAGACGTTATCATTTATGTAATATTTTATAATGATAATAATACATTTCATTTGTTAGGCGCCTTTCATGGCACTCAAGGTCGCCGTACAACAATCAAAATACAAAAACACAATTTAAACAATAGAGAACAGCAAAGTTTGCAGCAGAACACAAAAGACCACGTAAGTTGTAAATGTACTTAGTTGATTAAAATGTCATTTGTGAAACAAACTTCACCAGTAAAGTCAAACATGACATAGACATGTAATGACAACCAAAAATCTTTGTGAGAGTGGGGCTGGATTCTGAATGGCTAGAATATGGTAGTTTCATATTTATGTGATGACAAAAGCAAATTTATCACCAATGTCACGCTGGATAGACTTTACAACAACATATATAGTCCATTTTTCACTTATTTCCTTTATGTTCTAGTTTAAATATGTGCATTTTAGGTTTTTTGTACTTTATGGACCCCAGGAAGATTAGTGGTCGCCAAGGCGGCAGCTAATGGGGATCCATCCAATAAACAACGCTCCGGGAGCGATGCATTAAAGTATCTGATTGTTCGCTCGTCGACAAACGATCGTCGCTAAATGGCGCGTCCTGAAAGTCTAAAACCGTCCCGTGTTACCGCACTCCGTTCTGGGCGGCGCCTTCCACCTGTGAAGCTATTTATGGACGGAGGAGCCGCTTTTTGCCAGGAATAACCTCAAAAGCTCCACCAGCTCCGGGCAGATCTGATTCCAGAAGGCCAACGTCTCCGTTTATTTGAGCTGGACGATCAGAGAGGTTGCGTTTATCCGTGAGGTCGAGGTGCGCGAGGAGAGCGAGGAGAGAGCACCTCCACGGCCCAAACCAAACACGACTGCTTTCTCACTCCGGGATGTAACGATCCAGGAATCCGCGGGGTAAACACGTCCGACGTGGCGGATCAAACTCACCGTTCTGTTCCTCCAGCTCATTGCCGATCTCCTGGCCCATGATCTTCTGTCGGCCGATGACGGCGGCGAGGGCGTCCAAGCCCGCGTCCTGGGCTGGAAACAGAGAGAGAAAACGTGAGATTTCCCGCGTAATGAAACGAGAATCAAGAGCAAAAGCAATTAACCGGTGTCAAGTAGGCGTCGTAAAAGGAATATAAAGCATCAATGAGACGGAAAGGAATTCAAGAGAAGTTCTGCCTTTTATTTTCTCTTTCTAACCACGAGCTCAGGCAGGCGCTCGCCGTTACCCAGCATTACCCAGCATTACCCAGCATTACCCAGCTCCTCCAGGAATCCCGCAGCGGTCTACAAACCTCTGTGTGGTTTGGTTTCACCCTCTTAACAGGATTTTCTGATCTCCCACTGACAACAAGCAGAGCTGCAACAGAGTCGTGCCTCATGCAGTCCGCTGGATGTCAGAGGACGGAACCGGGGAAAAAACTCAAAAATGCTGCTCTTTACGCTGGCATCAGTTCGAACAACACTAATTTAGTACGATCCAGGCTGCTCACAGCAGCTTCCTGCATGTTTAAAACATTAACGACGAAACGATCCTCGAAAAGGCTTGACCTGCCAGAAGCCGATACAGATGTTCATGCCAACACCTATAATCAATCAGCTGTAATGTGCTGTAATAGCTTCATTTTTAGCCTCCTGTCCCTGGATCGAGTCGACTTCCAGGATGAACATCTCTTCCGGCGTGATTAGATCTCTATTTTGAGACGCTCTGAATTGTTCACCCACAGCCTCCATATAGATGTGACAGTCACAGCCCGCTCCAGTAGTTTTATTTTGAAAAATCAACAGATTCTCCAGCTACGCTCTGTGGCCGTTCAGATTGACTTTATTGAAATGTATATATTTTTATGTGTTACATCAGGGGAGTTTATATAAAACAGTACATTTAATTATTATATCTGGCGTAGACGGTTGATTGACAGTCAGCTTAGCCAATGACTACTCATCATCACTTCCTCTTCAGACATCATCGTACCACGTGAAGCTTAGCGAAGCAATCGGCAGCTTGTACGACTCCCAACGACAGCTAATCGTTCACCGGCAGCTCCAACGCTCCTCTGGTGTGAATCCGCTGAAGGAGCTGGCTGCCACTAGTGATGATCAATACTGAAATAGCGATACTTCCGATACCAAATCTGTATGCTTTAAAATTGATTCTCAAGTAAAAATATTGATACTTCAGTAATTTGTGGTCATGTATATCATTAACATGAATACGGTGGAAAGTAACTAAACTATTCAGATTTTGTCTAAATGACACCCTGCTGGTTGGAACTACTTTCTTTCATTTTCATTCGTATAGTAGTTCTTATTTTTGTTTATTATTCTTTTATTTATTTTAATGGTTTTATTATCTTAATTAGGATATTTTTTAGTGATGGAAACACCTTTTTTCAAACACTTTTTCTGTTGTTGTAACAGTTCAACTGTATTGTGAATGAGGCCGTTACCTCAGTTTACTTTTGACTTTAGAATAAATAGTTAAATAAGTGACTCTGATGTCTTGTATCCTTAAACTATCTAAAAAAACAAATTTTTTTTAGATTTACCGGCACATTAAAGGTATTGTGACATCATTTTTAACATGCTTTTAACACTATTAAAAGTCTTGGCCAACATCCCTCAAATGTGTCTAAAAGAGTGTAACAAGAAAAACTTCACTCTAGTACTCCATTCCTGGCTTTTTATTACACTGTTTTTTTGCGCCGTGAAAAATGCTTCCTTTCCCCCCTTTCCTGTCAATCATTGCTCCGCTCCTCCTCCAAACCTCCTCCTCCTCCTCCAGCCATACGCTCACAGCGGCGTCGGAGAGTTAAGCCGGGAGCGACAGGCGAAGCACGGAAAAGCAGGAGGGTGAACCACAGCAAACAATCATAAAAATAAAGGCATGCAAGCAGCAGTGTCCCCTTATCTTAAGTCCAGTCAGTGGCCGCGGGTCTTCTTAGCAGTTTTCCTCCGGTGATTAGAACAAAAGAGGCTCTAAACAGCTCCGTGTTAAGCCTCATTTATGGTTCCGCGTTAAATCGACGCAGAGCCCTACGCCGTAGGGTTCAGCGTACGTTGCGCGGCGCCGCGTAACCCTACGCCGTAGTCTCTGCGTCGGTGTAACGCGGAACCATAAATCAGCCTTTATGGTGCACTGGAGAGGAGAGGAGGCAGGGAGCTGGGTGGAGGGGGCGGTGATTTAGCGGGTTTATACGTAACGACCCGCCACCAAACCACATGCGCCGTTTTTGCACAGTTATGCGGAAAATCCCAGAAAGCACACAATACACTGAATGGTAAAAGTTTGTTGTTTTTTGGGTGTAATTGATGTCAAGACACCCAACAAAACACTAAAAATCAAGAAAAAATTGTTTTTCATGTCACAATCCCTTTAAGTGTATTTGCACAATGTATCGGTGTCGCCGATCGCAGACTGATTTTACTCAATATTGGACCGGAAAGGAAATCGCTGGTTGCCACGGGTAACTTTGGTCGACATAAAGTGGGCCTGTGGGTGACGTCACAGACGGGGGTTTGTCCAGTCATGTTTCCAGTCCGGACATAATCACCTTCGATGATTCTTTGCTGCTGCTGCTTGATCTCTCCAAACGTCAGCCCCTTGGTCTCGTCCGTTTCGTTGATCAGCCACGGGTTTGCCGCCGAGCCGCCACTGGCTCCGCCCCCGCCCATCAACGACGACCTGAGATTCATCATCGTGACAGTTAGCAAACTCTAAAAATCACATTTGTCAATTAAATCTGCAAGCAGCAATGAACGGGCCCTCGCACTCACGGCCACCGCCCTCCATAAGCATATCAGAAATGACACCACCCACAACGTTCTATTCTAGAGATTTTATGGGATTGGCTCACAACTTGGTTTGTACAATCTAGACACATGGCCGACGCTAAATTGCAAAGCTTTTAAGTTTTTACCAGAGGGCGTGACCGTAGTGATCCGTCGAAGTTTGAGGTCATTTTTAAGGCTCGCCATGAAACATCAATTGGCTGTAATTCAGCAATACATGATTTGATGTGGTCGAAAACGTATGTGCATGATTTTAGTCTGAGCCTGATCCCATCTATGGTGGAATATTCAGGATCGGTTGGGTTAGGGTCACAGATACAATAGGGTCCTCGCACCTTCAGTGCTCGGGCCCTAATTAACTCATTGTTGCCTCCACATACAATCCAAGATGTTCTGGTACCATTTTATTATCTAGTTATTAGGTTATCCAGTGATGAGCAACATATTCGAGTGATTTATTTGTGAAGATAATGTAATTTGTTCTTTCTTTTTAGAACCATAGCAATCATCCTGAAACTTCACGGAATCAACATTCACCTTGTGAATTTAAATAAACTGGATGATTGATTGATTTCAATCCTGTTTCCTGGTGGTGTTGTGGCTCCAGTCAGAACATGAATTCACTACAACAGACTTGTCTTATTTTAGAAAAAGTATTTTATTCTTTTTATATTCTACCAAGTACCAACCCTGAATAACTGTCAGGTTATTGTCACCAGAACGTCACTCACACCTCTAGGGACAGCAGGCCTCCCTCCAATACCCCTTTTCCACCAAACCTGTTCCAGGGCTGGTTCTGGTTCTGGTTCTGGTTCTGGTTCTGGTTCTGGGACAGTGCTGAGTTTGGAACCAGGTTTTCTGTTTCCACGGACAAAGAACTGGCTCTGGGGCAGAAACACTGGTTCCAAGGTAGCAGCAACTCTTTGCTGGGCTAGAGGAAAGAACCGCTTACGTAAGCGGAGGGGGCGGAGTTGTTAAGACCAACAGCAATAGCGAGACTGGGAGACAAAATAAGAAGGAATCTGGATGCAGCAAAGCATCATGGGTCTGAGGAGGAGACAACCTGTCTATTAGAGATGTGGTCCAAGTCCTATTAGAGCAGATATCTTGTTGTTGACTCAACTTTCACGCAAATGCAGCAACGTAACTGCCGTTTGCAGTGACGTAATGACGTGGCTCCCCTTACCACCCCGAACTATGGAAAAGCAAACCGGTTCTCAGCTGGTTTGCAAGTTGAACCAGCACTGGAACCGGTTTGGTGGAAAACTATGCTGGAGGCCTGGACCCTTTTGAGATGGCTCCACCTCCCTATCCAGGCTTGCGTACCGTATTTTCCGGACTATATCAGTCAAAAAATACGTTGTGAATAAAAAAAAACTAGATAAATCTCACTGGGCTATAAAAGTCACATTTTTGGGGGAAATTTATGTGGTAACACATCAACAGTTATTTAGCTACACCAGGGGTCGGCAACCCAAAATGTTGAAAGAGCCATATTGGACCAAAAACACAAAAAACAAATATGTCTGGAGGCGCAAAAAATGTATCTATATTAGTTATAACTGGGGGAAGATTTTTTTTTTCATTACGCACTTCGAAATGTCGAGAAAAAAGTTGAAATTTCGAGAAAAAAATCGAAATGTCAAGATTAATGTTGAAGTACAATCTTGAGAAAAAAGTCGAAATGTTGAGAAAAAAGTTGAAATGTCAAGGAATAGTCAAAATTTCATGAAAAGTGTCGAAATTTTGAGAAAAAACTCGAAATGTCGAGAAAAGTCAAAATGTCAAGATTAATGCTGAAGTACAATCTTGAGAAAAAAGTCGAAATGTTGAGAAAAAAGTCAAAATGTCGAGGAAAAAGTCAAAATTTCGTGAAAAAACTCGAAATGTTGAGAAAAAAGTTGAAATGTCGAGATTAAAAAGGAAAGGAAAAGGGAAGAAAAGAAAAAAAAAAAGGAAAAAAAGAAAAAAAAGATAAACATTTTTGAAAAAGCTCCAGGAGCCACAAGGGCAGCGCTAAAGAGCCACATGCGGCTCTAGAGCCGCGGGCTGCTGATCCCTGAGCTACACAATAGCACAAATATCGCACCTGGGAGCCTGAATAGGCAGAATGAACGTAATAAACTGGTTTGAGTCCAACAAGCAAGTTACCGGTAGCCAAGTTTCTCAGTTGCATCTGAGTTAAATGGCACCTGAGCTATGGAAAGACAAACAGGTTCTCTGCTGGTTTGGAAGTTGAACGAGTTGTGAACCAGCACCAGCTCTGGAACCGGTTTGGTGTAAAAGGGGTAAAACTGTCCTGCAGCTCTAAGCGTTCAACATCCAACGTTTGCAACCACCGCATCGATCAATCAATCAAATTTTATTTATATAGCACCTTTCATCCAGGTACGTGAAATACAAAGTGCTTTGACATTTTGACTAAACAATAAGCGTAATAAACAAAAAAATTTTAACTGGGAGACCAAAAAAATAAAAACTGGGAGACCAATGCACACTGACATACAATATAGTTAATTAAAATGAAAAAATGATAAAAGTTCAAGGATTAAGGCTAAAAAATAATCAGTCCACAACAATAAAATATAATAATAAAAACATTACAAGACATAGATAAATAAATAAAACAAATACCTTTAAAAAATGTTAAACAGAATAAAACTATAAAATTTGATGCTACATAAAAGCCAGACCAAAGAGATGAGTTTTTAGTTTAAAAATGTCCACATTTCCAGCTCCTCTCAGATCCTCCGGCTGGTCCACAGTTTTGCAGCATAAAAGTGGCTAAAAGCAGCATCACCAAATCTTTTAGTTCTACTCTGTGGAACAGCTAAAAAGGAAGAGCCAGAGGATCTGAGGTCCTTCCTGGTTCATAGAATAAAAAAATCTCTGAAATATACTCTGGTGCAAGCCCATGTAGCGCTTTATAATAAACTAATAAAAGAACTTTAAAATCAACACGAAAACTAACAGGTAGCCAGTGTAAGGATTTTAAAATGGGCCTAATGTGTTTCTCTCCTTCTGGTCTGAGCCAGAACTCGCGCTGCAGCGTTTTGAACCAGTTGCAGCTGATTTATGGTATTCTTGGGTAGACCAGTAAGAAGAGCATTACAGTCGTCTATCCTGCTAGTTATGAAGGTGTGCATTAGTCTGATTATCCAGAAAAATGAATCCTAGAAGGCCTCTGGCTTTCTCTGAGGGAGTTCTGTCATATCTTTCACCTGACGGCTTAATAAGATAGAGGTTGCTTGTGAGGGACATTTTCCCGGCATGAGATGACACCAACATAGCGCTAATGTCGTCTAGCTGGCTCGGTCCAACCGCTCTCTCCTCCGTCTTCTGCCTCCCTGCCGGTGTTGCAGACATTTATACAGGAGTAGGGAGTCTGTTTGTAGAAAATTAAGGCGTATCGGTTGGACGTAAATACTCATGTTCGGCTTGTTCTCGTCCTCCTCCAGACAACCTTCCAGATAACGGATAAAGATGATCAAACAACTCATTAGTCTGGTGGAAGGACTTATCTGTGGCAGCGCTACGGACTGCTTGGGAGGTTTCCCCCGACAAAGTGAGACACCAGACAGCGTTCGGCGCTGTAATACGCGGCGCTAACCTCCGCTGTGCGGTTTCAAACCCCCCCATTCTTCTCCTAATAGCTTAAAGCTGTGCTTCAGACTCAGAAGTCGGACGTCTCTGGATTTAATTGTGTCTGCTGAGCGCAAGGTGTCAGCTGCTCCGGTGCAGCGAGAGGGAGCTGAAGGGGATGCATTTAGACATCTGTCAAGTTTGGAAACTCATATTTTTAATGTTTCTGTGCATAACGTCACTCTTCAGATCTCCCGGCAGTCCTTGGCTCGGATGTAGAGAGTATAACGACGCGAAGCCATCAGATAAGCGGTGGAGACGAGGCGTTCAGTCGAAACCTTTCTAACATGTTTGATTACGATGAGATGATGTGCCTGACCTGCACTTCCTCCAACGCCAAGCGCCCATTGTGTGAAAATCCAATTAACCAGTCGGTGTTAGCGCCAGAACCAGTCAGGCACGTCTCTTGGCAGCTACAAAGCTGCTGGACTGTCACCACTGGGGCCCGAGCATCCACATCCTGACTGACTGACTCGGACAGGCGAGATTTAATTAGTTACAACAATTTCCTTCGCAATCGAACACAAGAAGGAAAGGTTAGAGAATAATGGAGTAAAGGTGAGCGCAAAAGGCCAAGCGGGGTGAAGCGAGACTTCCAAAAACAGGCGCTGCGTCGTGATTTGGCTTAGTTTGAAACGGAGATAGTCAAAATTTATAGTTTTAAAAGGTTAAATTAAAGTTCTCGGGGTAACATTCATGCCTTTCCTTCAGCCCAAAGCTCTCACAGAAAGAAAAAAGTGGGCTTAGATCATCCAAGCATGGCCAATCCTTCCCCTCCCACTCTCCGTCCTCGGAGACCACACAGTGGGAACGGGTCCGACGCCTGCCCTCAAATCCAAATTACCCACCACATATCACTATTAAATTTAGGTCTCACTGAGCAAACTAAAAACCATATGACCACATGATTACAGTTTGCCAAGCTAATTTATTAGCAATGTCGTTTGAGATTTTTCTTTTTTTTTCTTTTAAAAAAGGGAGCCTTTTTATGTAATTGGATGTGTGGTCTGTAAAAAAAGATGAAAGCCGGTGCAAAGCACCACTAAGTAGATCAATCCCCCGAAACCAAAGCTCGTGAAAGATACCAGAAAAACGGCTCTCTCCTTTCAAGGCAACGGCATTTCTTTTTTTTCCAATCTTCCCGATCTGATGAAACTGTCGTTTCAGTCACTTCCGAGTGGAAACATCTACAATTTGCAAAGGGAAGATGTATATCTGTTTTAGGAGTAAAACTGTGGAACTCATTAGAAAATGACCTTAAACTAGCAAATTCAATAAAAGCATACAAGATATTATTCAAAGCAAAGGTAATGGACACATATATAGAAACACAATAAACAAACAATGAAGAATGCACACATGCATGAGATAAAATGACAACTTACATTGGTTTTGCCGGTTTCCTTAGCATCTTTTCACTTTCTGTTTTCAGAACGATCATTATATGTACTATCATATTATTGCTATTATAATTATTATTATTATTATTATTACTATTACTATTATTATTATCATCACCATCATTATTATTATTATTATTATTATTACTATTATTATTATTTTGTGTAGACTTATGATACTTCATTTTTTTTTTTGTATATTCTATTCTGTTAAAAGGTGGGCAAGATAAGCTTTATGCTTCAAGCCCAGACCTTTTCGGTCAAATAATCACAATGTTGACCAGGAAAAACCTGTGTTATCTTGTTTGTTGATTTTTGTTTGTGATTGACCGAAATAAATATTTACTACTAAAAAAAAAGTACGAAGACGCTTCCAGACCAAAAGACTTTTTTTTTTTTTTTTTTCGGCCTCTACGGTGTTAAAACTACGGATACTCTTCCGTATAAAACAACCTGGAGGCGCCGACTCAAAACATTTCAGTGCCGGAGGAAGCGGGAAGCAGAAACAACGTGACATAATTTCCTCCTCTCGTCCAAACACATTTCACCTGTGCCCCCGTCTCTCATCTTGCAATTTGCTAAATCCTTGACTCTTCTCCTCGTGTCCCGGTTCCCCTCACCAGATATTTGTTGCGGAGCAGAGGACGACGAATGAGAAGAGAGAGGAGGCCACGTCTCAAACTGAATCAAATGAAATTAAATACTTATGATTTTTAAAAAGTTATGGATAAACTCTGAATGCAGGAATTGTGACGTAGAATTGTCAAATTGGCAGAGGTGTCAAGTAACAAAGTACAAATACTTTGTTACCTTACTTAAGTAGAAATTTTGGTTATCTATACTTCACTGGAGTAATTATTTTTCAGACGACTTTTTACTTTTACTCCTTACATTTTCACGCAATTATCTGTACTTTTTACTCCTTACATTTTAAAAACAGACTCGTTACTCTATTTCATTTCGGCCTTTAAATAAAAACTATCCAGTTAAATTGCTCCATCCGGATAGAGTGAATTTGGTTGTGGTTGTTTCAGATGTTCTTGTCCAGTTTTGTTCTTACATCCGTTCCCTCAGATTCCTGCAACTAAACTTGGATGTACATTCCAATAAAGGTTAGGATAAATGATAACATGCCTCTGAAGTTTGACTTTTTTCACCATTACAATACTTATAGGCAACTAGTCATCATATCTCCTGCTCTCTGAAACACATGTTAATGCTCAATAGTACACATATATGCTTCTTTAATATATTTGCATTATACTAAGATGCATTCATTTTCAATGGCTTTTGTCCTTAATGGCTTTTTTCCCCCTTACATTACTTTTACTTTTATACTTTAAGTAGTTTTGAAACCAGTACTTTTATACTTTTACTTGAGTAAAAAACTTGAGTTGATACTTCAACTTCTACAGGAGTATTTTTAAACTCTAGTATCTATACTTCTACCTGAGTAATGAATGTGAATACTTTTGACACCTCTGCAAATTGGTTTGATTCACCACACGAATCGGCATAGATTACTTTTGTAATACTGTATTTGACCCGGTCTTTGTACATTTTGACCGTATAGAAAACGTAATTCTTGCCATTTTAAGAATGGGATGTACCTGCTGTACTCTACTGCCCTTACTTTTTAACAACTTGTGCTTTTTATTATTTTACCTCTTTTCTTATAATTGTATTTGTAATTTACTGTTTAATTGCGTCTTGCCGCTTTTAATGTTCATGTAAAGCACTTTGAATTACCTTGTGTTGAATTGTGCGATCCAAATAAACTTGCCTTGCTTTGCCTCAAACGGCCACTTCTGTTAATAAATGGCAAACCTCCTTCTGGACATCGCCTAACTTTCTACAAACCACATATTTCTCACTCAAGCATTCATACAATACTTCTTATTAAAAATCTGCACGCTTTAGCCGCACTCACGCACCAGTGAGCTAATTGGGGGCAACGTGAGGGTGATTCGTCCGAGCAGGGGGGGCGCGTAGAGCTGGGAACACCAGAGGGCCGAGGACAGGACCCTGGGGTACGTTTCTATTACCTCCATTTGGACTGTTCCCACAAACCCCGGGGGAACCGCACAAGCACGAGTCCACCGCTGCAGCGCAGAGCCCGGGATGGCAAAGTAAGTACGTAATTCATCCAGTAAAATTTGATGATCAATGATTTCAAGAAATGCACTTTGCACTCACGAGCAGTAAAATAAAAGGAGAGTTATTTGGCGCCAAAAAAAAAAAAAAAAAAATCACTTGTAACTCCGGTATGTGCAGGATTTGTGAAAGGCACCGCGGAGGCGTGCAGAGTTTCTTCATCAACAACTGAAGAGAAGGTTTATTTGAAACTGTCCAGGGTCCCATCGAGATCTCCTCTTTGGGGGTTTTTCTGTGGCAGATTTAAAGCTTAGGAGCAAAACGTCTGAGGTAAGTGAATAATTAAAAATACAGAGTTCGCTCATGATTCAATAGCTTTTGGATCCAGATTTAGCAGCAATAACTGGAAGTATGCGTTTCCTGTATGAGTTTGTCAGTCTCTGGCGTCACTGTGGAGGAATTTCAGTCCATTCTTCTGTTCAAAACTGAGGTTTTCGGGGATTTGCAGAACATTTCAATTAGGTTCAAAGGTCTGGACTTCGCCAAAGACATTTCAAATCCTCATTTCTTTTATTTTTCAACCATGTTGATGTCGATTTGTTGGTGAATTCTTCATCGTTGTCCCACTGCATGTTTCAGGGCGATGATCTCACATCCAACTCTCAAGGTGACTCACGGTAAACTCACAGTGACTCAGTCCCAAAATGCCTCTACTGCCCCTTTAGCACTGTGCTTGACGGTGATACGAGATGTTTCCGCAGAAATACTGCGTTGTGAAAACATAGCTCTGGACATTAAGTACAAAAAAAACAAATTTTGGTCTAATCTGCTTCCAGAAGTCTTGTAATCTGTCCAGCAGCAGTTTTGCGGACGTCAGACACAAGAGTCTTTCTCCGGGCAACCCTTAAACTATACATATTCATTCTTTGCTTGTGTGGACTGCATGCTAAATGTAAGCTCTAAATCTAAGTTCATTCATAACTGACTGATATATTCAAATCATGGGTTCCCAATGTGTGGCCAACAGCGTGGAGCAGGAAGATCCAAAATGGAAAACAATTGGCCAAAAAGTTGTCAAACTGGCAAATCAGACAGACATTCTTCCCGGTAATATCACACTGAGATGTCCCAGTACTCTTGTACCGGATACAGACTTTCACACGGCAGAGAACCGAGTCTGTGACCCCTCCGGTCAAGAACATTTTAATTGAGCAGCCACAGAACGTGACATAATTATTAATAAATTATTAATAATAATAATAATAATAATAACCAGGGGTGCACACAAGCCGGTACTCGAGGGCCAGTCTACTGCACGTTTTAGATGTTTCCCTGCCTCAACACAACCCTGATAGACAAGGCTGCATCACCAACAGAGTTGTGTAAACCTTGATGACATGTTGATGACGACCAGTGACTAGAATCAGGTGTGTTAAACACGGGGAAACATCTAAAACATGCAGTAGACTGGCCCTCGAGTACCGGTTTGTGCACACCCCTGATAATAACAACAATAATAATAGTAATAATAATAATATTACCGTATTCTGTTTCTTTTGGGGGTTTTTTTCTCCTCAAAAGGGGGGAAATCACAAACTTATTCTGTGCATGATGGCCCCTGAAGCATCATGGGACGATGCTTGATTTGGCTCATGATGCTCGCTGAGAGATGGGTGACCAGTTTTTGTTTTGTTTTGTTTTTTGAACGTGTTTTTTGAATATATGAACCAGTATATATAGCATATCTACTCTTATATAGTTAATGAAGTATATTGGATATCATTGCTGTCTATTGTTCTCTATTTGTTGTAGTATTAATGTGAAGTAATGATAATGTAATACTATACATTATATTACTATACTTCTATTATTACATACATACATCACAACTAAATGCTGGGTGTTTTTTTTGCTTTGATTTGTTTTGTTTTTGACTATTTATATATACCTATAATTGAGTATTATATGACTATATTGAATAGTTATTAAACTAGGGGTGTTTGGTTTGCGTTTTATAAGTAAGTTTATTGAAACTCTTGTTATATGTAAGAAATGTAAGTAAGATTCAGGGGTAGGACTCGATAAGTGGATAACAGCATATATATATATATATATATATATATATATATATAAATGTGTGTGTATATTTGTACTTTTTTGTATTCTTTTGTTTTTTAACATGCATGTTCGAAATAAATCTTAAGAGATTCAAAAAAGAAAATAGGGGGGCAGGCATTTCCATCTAATCCCAATCAGGATGCATCAATGCCTGCAGATGTTACTACCTGGTGGGTTCGGGCTCTGTGGCGTCTCCTCTGAAAGTGGCGTTGAGTTGTTTCTC
Source organism: Cololabis saira (assembly GCF_033807715.1). Classification (NCBI taxonomy): domain Eukaryota; kingdom Metazoa; phylum Chordata; class Actinopteri; order Beloniformes; family Belonidae; genus Cololabis; species Cololabis saira. The sequence goes on along the minus strand of NC_084587.1, from coordinate 8,068,419 downwards.
TCTGGTCAGCAGGTCGTCGATGAGGTTCTGTCTCCTGTCAGCTTCTGACTGCATTCTGATGACACCACGTCAAGAAAAATTCACTTTGACCACCGTCATGAATGTGTTTCTGACACCATCTCTCCTGGAAGTCTCCCAGTCAGGAAGTTTTTTTCTACGATCCTCCATCGCCCTCTGCAGGAACATCTCTGTCACTACAGGCACTAACACCACCCTGCACGACTTTAATTTTAGTCTCATGACTGTCGTTGATTGGGACATCGTGGCAGGAAGGAAAGGATACATGCGGCGGGACGAGGAGGTTCGCAGCAGGCCCTCCTTCAGCTGAGAAATGTTCTGTTTCAGCTTCTGGAGCGAGGCCCGCAGAGTCATGTTGATCTGAGAGGACAGAGCACACATGCAAACTTCAGACATTTACCAATTTGTTTGTCGGCGTGATAACAGGAACAAAGTAGAACTAGGGCTAGGGATCGATTCAAATGTCAAGAATCGATTCGATTCCGATTCTTAAGATTCAGAATCGATTATCAAGATTTGATGGGATCCGATTCTGATATTGATTTGGGTTAGTGTTATTAAAACTGTTTTTTGAGCTGTTGAATGAATTATATGACTGTGTAGTTATGCAACATATTAATACTAATATTATATTGAGATTCAACATCAAGTATTGCAGCTAATGATGCTGTAAGGACCAATCACCTCCCAGAATGCTGATACAACTGCTTTCAGAAACATCGTGGGGCAGAATTATCAAACAGATCCAGGGAGGAAACAGTGGACCTATGAAATCGGTTTTATTTTTTCCCCACATTCCGTTTTTATTTTTTCCATTTTCGTTCTTTTTCGTTTTTAATTTTTGAGAATTTGGTTTTGAGCATTTTATGCAAATATAACCCCAAAACAGTATATAAAGTAATGAAATATAGACAATTTATGCAATTATAACTGAAAACTTTAATGTTTTCATACCGTTAAACATATTTAAAGGCAAAAACATGGCACTAGTTATTCTTGTGTCCAACAAGAAATTCCTTTTTAGGGCAAAAACGAAAAAATACCAAAAGTTTTAATGATTGGGAAAAAAAAAAAAAAAAAAAAAAAAAATCGATCTTTAGACACACGAATTGATTTTTAGATATGAGAATTAATTTAGAATTGGAAAATTGTTTTTTTTTCAACACAGGCCTAAGTAGAACCGCTCACCTTTGCAGGGTTTCCCCCGGTTCTCTGCTGCCTGTTCCTTTCATGGATGTTTTCTGCTATCTCCTGTCCCAGGCGACACGTGGCGTCATAATTCTGCAACCTGCAGACAAATAGACCGGAGAAAATGAAAATAAGCTGTTGGGCCGTCACTAGTGGGGAGGCACAGCAACCACACAGATAAGGGTCATGTTTTGGGTCCGTGGAAAGCACCTAGAGACAACTCCTGTTGTAATAGAAGCTATATTAATAAAATTGAATTGAAAGGGTGTGTTGATCATGTTTAATATGGTTCATGAAAATGTTTCGATCATTTCACTTAGTCTTTCTGTAAGATTGAGCCACATCTAAACATTTAACCATTTCCTGATTTAAAAGAAGTAAACATGAACATTTTAAACTGAATTAAATTAAATTCAGACTCAGAGAGACCTGAGAGAAGTTGGCTATTGAAGGCAGAGGGCAAAAATACTATTTAAATGTGTTTAAGCAGTGCGGTACACTTGTAGTCAAGACCAACTAAACCAAGACCAGGACACTACCAAGACCAGAGAGTATCAAGACCAAGACTAGTTCAGCTCGAGACCGAGACCAAAAAGAACCCTAGTAATTTCCTGATCCTGCGTGATTGTAGAACATCATTCTGGTTCAGCTAGTTTCCATATGAGCTTGTTTTCAACTGCAGCTCAATAACACAGAGAAGTGGATGATGATGTTGAACTCACTATAAATGTTTCCATCCATCAGCTGAGATCAGATCTGTGTGGCGACTGCACTACCGCTATTTCTACACTATTGGAGGATTGACACCAGTGCTTTTAAGGATTGACACGACTACTAACTAGTCCCAAAGTCCTCTAGCAGAATAACCAGCTCCAACACCCCCCTCCACCTCAGGAAAGTAGTGAATAGTAAATGTTACTGATTTAAATTGGACTGAATTTGGAGATGAAAGATGAATTTTAAATATTAAAGATATAATTATCGACTTGAACTTACATTATTTACCATTATAGTAATCAGATTACACCGTATATCAGCATCACTGAAATGGACCTGATGCTTAATCAATCACAACTATATGCAAATATTATTCAAAGGCCAATAAAGCCATATATTTATTCAAACAAGGCCGTTATAAACACAAAACTGTTATTAAATACAAACACACATGCAGATGCACCAAAACATTAAATCAAATACAAAATACAAATATTTTACCAATCTGTACATTAACAAGAGGAAGAACTGCTGATCACCAGATTCTGTCACCTTGGTGCAACGGACTCTCCATTATCCGACTCCGAGACCGAGACAAGACCACAAGAATCGAGTCTAGAACAAATCCACAGTGAGGCCCCTTAGAACAGGCTCTGATCAGCGTACACTGGTCAAACCTGTATTACATTATAGTTTAGACTATAGGGACTTAAGAAAACGTAACTTTTGATCTGTGGAGACACCAAATATAAATAAATACTTAAAAAGGCAATTTTGCTGCTTATTTTTTTAGCACTTTGAGCAGGTCAAGTTTTAAAAACCACTATCCATAAACTGCTCAACTCAGTATATATTATCTCTTCATTGGTAAAGACAATATTAAAACATAGTTTGGGACTTGTTAAACCTTTCATCTGTTCACAAAAATGCAAAGAAAAGGGATATTTTCTGGCATTTTTATCAGTTAAACCAGTCAGAAAAGCCCTTCAAGTATGAATGTATATACATAATCACTAATAGGAGAGGAATGTGTGTTATATACAGTACTGGAGTTGTAAAAAAAAAAAAGATCAGGGGGGATGGTGGATTTTATCATATGGGGACAGATAATTTGTGCTGATTACAAATAATATAATATATTACAAATAATGGCCCGGTTTCCCAGATCAGTTAAGTAGTTCTTAACAGCGAAAGACTTCTTTCACAGGCTCCTTAAGATGGTTTGAAAGAAGTCTTTCGCTGTTAAGAACTACTTAACTGATCTGGGAAACCGGGCCAATAGCAGTGACCAAAACACCTGCAGAAATACTGCAGGAATGACATAGCAGCAGTTAAATGCAGCCTTCTGTAAGCTTTAAATATCCACTGGGCTTACATCAAATACATCAAAACACAACAATAAAAAACACTTTTCTGAACTTATCAATATGACTCTGTCCTTCACAGGATAAGTAAAATGGATCACTGCAAAAACTCAAAATCTTAACAAGAATATTTGTCTTATTCTAGTTAAAATGTCTCATTTTAGTAAAAAAATCTCATTACACTTAAAACAAGACTCATCACTGGAAAAAACAAAAAAATTCACCTGTTTCAAGTAGATTTTCACTTGAAATAAGTAGAAAAATCTGCCAGTGGAACAAGATTTTTTTGCTTGTAATAAGAAGATAAATCTTGTCCCACTGGCAGATTTTCCTACTTATTTCAAGTGAAAATTTACTTGAAACAGGTGAAAATTGTCAAATAAGTTATTTTTCTGGTGATGACTCTAAATGTTTTATTTTTATTTCAGGGGGGGATGCCATCCCCCCTCATCCCCCCTCAACTCGAGTACTGGTTACATAACTAAAAGGTAAAAGAGAAAAAGGAAACAGTGGTATTTTGATCACACCGTTAACGTGGATATAGTTGCTGGTTTCCATGGTAACGAGTTTTGATTGACAGCTAGGTATCACGTGATGAGCTGAAGCGGAAGCGTTATTGACTGAGACTGAAACAGCTTTAAACTTTACCTTTAAACTTTTGACATGGCATATTTGTGAAGCAAAACCGTAACTCCAGATCGATTTGTGTTAATGTAGTAAAAAAACTATCAAAAATGATGAATTTAATCAGTGCAAGTTTTCCTTGGAAATCCTGGTCTGTTTTTGTGATTTAGATCCTATAAAAGCAGCTGAGCAACTTTCTTTCATTTGGAAGAGTTTAGCAAGGAGCAAAAATAAGAATGTTCATTTAAAATGTTGCATATTGATAAAAGAAAACGACCTTTCATTCGTATCGATTAATTAAATTAACTGGCTAACAGAGCTAATGAGGCTTTCAGGCGTCAGAAAACACACCTGAGACCAGCTGGTCGACCACAAACATGTATTACCTACCAGGGATCCTGAGACATTATGATGACTGCAGTATGAAGCGAAAATCCGCAAATATTGAATATAGTTGGCTGGTAGCAGCAACAACAGCAGCTGGTTGTTTTGGCTGTGACGTCACTACGGTCCCCGCCGAGGATCAAATCCAGTTTCCGTGTTCGCTTTTGCAGAAGAGCAAAGGAAAAAAATGAAAATGAATAAAACTAAGAGACAATACAATAGAGTAAAAAATCTTTCTACATTTAAATACATTTTAACAAGGCAGAAAATGAAGTTTTTGCACTATTGAGTGAACATTGAGTTTAATGATTTAATGAAGAGCAGAGGAAAATAATGAAAATGAAAACAATTAAGGGACAATACAATGGAGTAAAAATAACTTTCTACATTTAAATACAGGACTGTCTCAGAAAATTAGAATATTGTGGTTTTCTGTAATGCAATTACAAAAACAAAAATGTCATACATTCTGGATTCATTACAAATCAACTGAAATATTGCAAGCCTTTTATTATTTTAATATTGCTGATCATGGCTTACAGCTTAAGAAAACTCAAATATCCTATCTCAAAAAATTAGAATATTCTGGGAATCTTAATCTTAAACTGTAAGCCATAATCAGCAATATTAAAATAATAAAAGGCTTGCAACATTTCAGTTGATTTGTAATGAATCCAGAATGTATGACATTTTTGCATTACAGAAAATGAAGAACTTGATCACAATATTCTAATTTTCTGAGACAGTCCTGTACATTTTAAAAAGGCAGAAAATGTTTTTCCACTTTTGAGTGGACATTTTTGAATTCATAAAACACACACACACACACACACACACACACACAAACACACACACACGAGTTTAATGGTCGATTTGTTTTATTAGATGGTCTGGCATTCGAAAGTGGTTAAATTTAAGACTTATGAATATAATTGAGTTATAAATATTACATCAGCCAAGATTTTTTTATTTGCAGATTAAATTTGAACATGTTTCAGCTCAGTCTCCAGAGGGACTATAGGAATATGCAGTGAACACATACACAGAATCATCATCAAAATGCAGAGAAAGATTTACAACATATTTAAGAGAAAAAGGGAGTCCGACTCCCAAGTTAGAGATGAAGAAAAGTGGGAGGAAGCAGCAGCAGAAACAAAAAGAGGACTATTGACAGACTTAAGGGTCAACTAACTAAATAAGGTTAAGCCTAAAAATGTTAAACTTTACTGTCTCAGAACACACACACATAACATTATGCTGGAGATTATTTAAAAAAAAAATATTTATTTATTTAGATGGGAAAATGCATATTGATGGCCACCACATAAAGCAGTGTACATGTAAATACACCGGATTTAGCATGAACCTTTTAATTTATGTAGTGCAGCTCTCATCTAGAACATTACATGTCTATACCTTGAGAATAGCCTTTTTGCAGTTAGGCTTACTCTGAATTAGGTAAAAAAGACTAGTAAAAACTTTTTTAGTGTGACAAGTCTGTGGAAATGACAGTGGACTTCAGGAAAAAAAAAAAACACCACTACCACCATCCTCAACAGCACTGTCTCCACCTCGGACACCTTCAGGTTCCTGGGATCCACAATCTCCCAGGACCTGAAGTGGACCACCCACATTAACTCTGTCTGGAAGAAGCTCAGCAGAGGTTGTTCTTCCTGCGTCAGCTCAGGAAGTTTAACCTGCCACAGCAGCTGCTGATCACCTTCTACTCTGCCATCATCCAGTCTGTTCTCTGCTCTTCCATCACTGTCTGGTTTGGATCAGCCACCAAACTGGACAGGCACAGACTGCAACGGACAATCAGGTCCACAGAGAGGATAACTGGGACTAACCTCCCATCTATCCAGGACCTGTACCGGTCCAGGACCAGGACCAGACCCCTCACACCCAGAGGTGTCAAGTAACAAAGTACAAATACTTCGTTACCTTACTTAAGTAGAAATTTTGTTTATCTATTCACTGGAGTAATTATTTTTCAGACGACTTTTTACTTTTCACACAATTATTTGTACTTTTTACTCCTTACATTTTAAAAACAGCCTTGTTACTCTATTTCATTTCGACCTTTAAAAAAAAACTATCCAGTTAAATTGCTCCATCCGGATAGAGTGAATTTGGTTGTGGTTGTTTCAGATGTTCTTGTCCAGTTTTGTTCTTACATCCGTTCCCTCAGATTCCTGCAACTAAACTTGGATGTACATTCCAATAAAGGTTAGGATAAATGATAACATGCCTCTGAAGTTTGACTTTTTGCACCATTACAATACTTATAGGCAACTAGTCATCATATCAAACCCTATTGGTTTGTACACGTCTGCTCTCTGAAACACACGTTAATGCTCAATAGTACACATATATGGTTCTTTAATATATTTGCATTATACTAAGATGCATTCATTTTCAATGGCTTTTGTCCTTAATGGCTTTTTTCCCCCTTACATTACTTTTACTTTTATACTTTAAGTAGTTTTGAAACCAGTACTTTTATACTTTTACTTGAGTAAAAAACTTGAGTTGATACTTCAACTTCTACAGGAGTATTTTTAAACTTTAGTATCTATACTTCTACCTGAGTAATGAATGTGAATACTGAAGACACCTCTGCTCACACCCAGGACAGAACTCCTCCCCTCTGGACGGCGCTACAGAGCTCTGTACGTCAAAACCTCCAAACACAGAGAGAGTTTCTTGCCGCAAGCTGCTGCTCTGATGAATCTCATCACTGATAGTCTCAGAGAAATAAACCACTGTGCAATAACAATAATGATAAAAATAACCACAATCATATGCTGTAACTGGGAACTTTCATTAACCATGTCTACCTCATACTGCTGCGCTTTTCACTTTTAAAATTGTATATATGTTAATAAGAGCCATTTGTTTATTTACTGTACAGTGAGCGAAATAACCGGAGTGAAATTCCCTGTTTGGCATGTTCAAACTCTGATTCTGAGGTGCAGTTCAGATGAACCATTACAAGTCAAACTGTCTCATCTGTTGAAGGTTGTATGAACCGGAACAGATTCTGAGCTCAGATTCGAGAAAGCGCCACATGTAACGCTTTTTAAAAACAGCTAAAAAATGATTCAAAGCTAAACAAGCCTATTTATTTGTTTATTCCATTAGCTGCCGCCTCGGCGACCACTAATCTTCCTGGGGTCCATAAAGTACATAAAATATTAAATATAAGACATCTTTATCTAAGACATAAATACATACAGACATACATTCCTAGCATAACTACACTTACAGTATAATAAAAACAACAATAATACACGTACATGTACACACATACACATCAGTTATATATGCATAATATCACAATATATTAATAACACTATAATTATACTAATACACTATAATAGCACTAATAATACCATACATTAGTAATATAATTTCAGTCACTGCTATCGTTATAATCAGTACTCGAGAAAAAATCAGATAATCAGAATAATCGGAAAACAGATCATTTGTGCTGATTACAAATAATATAATATATTATAAATAATAGCACTGACCAAAACACCTGCAGAAATACTGCAGGAATGACATAGCAGCAGTTAAATGCAGCCTTCTGTAAGCTTTAAATATCCACTGGGCTTACATCAAATACATCAAAACACAACAATAAAAAACAGTTTTCTGAACTTATCAATATGACTCTGTCATTCACAGGATAAGTAACACGGATCACTGCAAAAACTCAAAATCTTAACAAGAATATTTTTCTTATTTCTAGTAAAAACGTCTCATTTTAGTAAAAAAAATCTCATTACACTTAAAACAAGACTCATCACTGGAAAAAAAAAACAATTTTCACCTGTTTTAAGTAGATTTTCACTTGAAATAAGTAGAAAAATCTGCCAGTGGAACAACATTTTTTTGCTTGTAATGAGAAGATAAATCTTGTTCCACTGGCAGATTTTTCTACTTATTTCAAGTGAAAATTTACTTGAAACAGGTGAAAATTGTTAAATAAGTTATTTTTCTGGTGATGACTCTAAATGTAGAAATAGCAGTAAAACCACATTCATTGATGAAATGACATAAGGGATGGAAAGGGGGGATGGCAGTTTTACAGGGGGGATGATTTGGACCGTTTTTATTTCAGGGGGGGATGCCATCCCCCCTCATCCCCCCTCACCCCCCTCAACTCCAGTACTGGTTATAATATTTCTACTCATTTCAATATTAATAATAAATTCCCAGTCATATGGTCTGCAGCCTATGAGTATATATGAAAAGTGTAGGAGCCATTTCATAGTTTAATTGTTTGTGTATGTGTTTAGTTTAGTTTTTATTTACTTGTTTTGCCACTAGAGGAGAGAGGGCTCACTCTGATGCTGATGTTACAGCAGTCAGGGCAGAGCGGCGGTGAAGCAAATGGTTCTTATCATAACCCAGGATTTGTGATCAAGCCAGCAACATCATTTGATATTTAAGTTTCTTATTTTCTGAACTGAGTCTGTGCAATAAATGGGAACGTCACCCAAAGAGAAACGATGTCTGGACAGTGTAATTAATAGGATTGGAATATGCGTAAAGGACATTCATAACCACCGCATGTGACTAATTAAGTTTATTTTGAGCTAGTCACCATAAAGAGTAAACAGCTTTTCTGTAATACAATAATGTAATGGGCGATCTTTGATATTTTAGTTATTTTTTGTATTTTTGTTTATACCATGCTTTTTTTCTTTTCTTTTCAATTGAATTTCAATTATTGTTGAAGGACTGCGGATGGAAATTAGCCTATAGGCATAATCATTTGGACTAAGTGTTCATTAATATGCATCAAATAAATCAAATCAAAAGATCAAAAATCTAATCAAAAAATGACAAATTTACACAAGTGCACAGTTATACCAAAAAAGAAGATTTTTTATTTAGAAATCATTAATATATTGCAAAAACAGTGTACAAACGTAACATAATTAATTTGATTTAATCAATTTTAGTCTTAGAATAATCCAAAAAGATCTGCGTAAATCCACTGAAAGGAGTGACATCATGATAATTGATGTTATGATTATGATTATTAGATTATAAATAAATAATTGCATATTTTTATGTTGTCATTGAGGTTTTAGAATAGATATAAAGCTAGATATCAGCATTCAACTTTGTCTTCCTACTAGACAAGAAAATCTTTATTTTTGGAAAGGCACCTACATAAATGTATTAATCCTAAAATCACAAGTTAGTTATTTCGTGATCAGTGTAAATGTCTAAACTAAACCTAAAATCGAGCTATTGGCAATAATCAAGCAAAGGATTTAACCGGACTTCAAAGCTCGAGAGCCCTGAGTGGGAATAAGGTAAGACTCTAACTAGTGCATGTAAACGTGCACCGTCATGAGTTTTCCATTGTTATCCAGTATTTGTTTTCCGAGGACTGCCGGGTCATTGAACTCATCACAAGAAAATCAGAGGTGAGTTTCTTCTGACAACAAGATCTTTCAGACGACATCCAGTCTGAACGTGCTCAATATATGTCAAAATGTGTTTATTCTTGTTTCCATCAAGGTAACAATATATATCAATATATACATTTATATGGAGATTCATCAGAGCCAAGGTATACTTCTTCTCTATGATCATCTCTCACATCACATACCGTCTGATAAGTTGGTCCAATACACACTCCACAGCAATGAACCCACTGGAATCATTATACAAACAAGCACTTAAAACACTGGATAAAAAACCTTTCCGACATCATCATTGCCATATTTTGAAGAAGTATAAACTGCTGAGTTGGGAAAATCTCATCATATACAAAAATATTTGTCTGGTATAAAAGATCATGCTCATTCAGCTCCTCCTCCACTATCCAGTTTCATAAAATTCAAATCCCCTGCTATCAGAGCTACCAGAAGTTCGACTAAAAAAGATTGCTCAATTCCATTCAGGAAAACCACATTCAGCCAGGCTGTGTTCTCATTCAGAGCATCACACCAATGGAATACAGAACCACAATCAGTCAGAGAATCTGCATCATATCACTCTTTTAAAGTTCATGCAAAGGACTGGCTTGTTGACTAGTGTGCTAGTGGCTCTCTTTAATACAAGCTATTTAAGATGATTGTACTGTACTTTTATTCATTTGTTTTATTCTATTCTATTTTTGCACTGTATCTGTCTTTGTAGTGATATAAGATAAGATAAGATAAGATAAGATAAGATAAACCTTTAATAGTCCCACAGAGGGGAAATTTGCAGTTTACAGCAGCAAAGGGGATAGTGCAAAAACAAGAGGCATCAATAGAGAAGTAATAACACAGTAATAATAATAACACACTATAAACAGTAAACTGGTATATACAATAATAATAATAATAAGAAAAATAAATAATAAGAAATACTAGTATATAAAAAGATAACAGACAGATATATACAGATGGATATTTACATAATTGCACGTTGCAGTGAATGAAAGATATTGCACATTATTTCCCTTTATGTACATTTATTGTCAGGTTGTATGTGGTCTACTGTGAGCAGGTTGTGTAGTCTCACAGCTGCAGGGAGGTCATGCATGCTGTATTTGTGTTTATGTCTATTGTGCATTTTTTATTTTATTTTTCAAAAAAGTCTATTAACATCTGGCGAAGGGACTGCCGTTGAAAATTAGCCTTTCGGCTAACTCGGGTACATTTACTTTCTGCAAGGAAACGTTGATCAATCCCTGTCCACTGTCCAATCCACTGTCTTTCTTTAAAAATAAAGAATTATTATTATTATTATCTGACAGTCGACTCAACCCAGAACGAGCCTGTTGCTCCAGACGAAGAGCGACAAGAGACAGATACGTGTTTTTTTGGCACGTAAAAGTGTCCGGTCACCTGAACCTCGGCATATCGACGCTGCATCTCCGGGACGACTTGTTTACGTCTCGGCCTCATTACAGGCAGGCGGTTGTAGACTTTCTCTGTTTCACATCCAAACAATCGCTGTGTATAAATCAAAACACACCCGTGTTATGTGAAATAATAGACGGCGTGGGACTTCTTGGAATGCGCCGTCTTGACATTTTGATGCCACACGTGAAGGAAATTCACAGAATAAGTTGCATTCAACACCTCAGAACCGTCCTCTTTCTGAAACCCCCGGGTTACCAGAAGTGGCGGATGTTAAAATAAAGATCTGACCTCAACTAGGGGTCGTGGACTGTGGGAAACGGCTGTGGAGGTGTGGAAGTTATAACAACAGCTCCGGCAGCTGACTGTGTTTTTCCACATTTCTATAAAAATTTTGTTTTTCTCTTTGGCCCTGACCCGTGATGACCCATGATGCATTTCAGACGCTTCCCAGAATCAGACATGTGTTAGCGAAGTTCAAAACCGGGCAGATGAGTGGAACTTTTTCCTCACCACAAACAAAGCACGCCCTGCTCACATGACCTGCCTTTCCCCGGGGTTGGATATAAAGCACCCGACGCTCTGAAGACGCACTACAATTCTTATGTTTGAACAACCAGACGGGAGATGATTGACGTTTCAGCGACACCGAGGTTCTCCATTTGTGGAAACCTTGACCCCCCCAAAGACCAGGACCTGAGCTCCACGGCAACGAGCATCAGGCAAAGATCTCACTCTTATTACAGCAAGGAGGACAGTAAGGAAACCCCAGCCCGGCCTCGCTCCAGGTACGTTTGCTTTACCTTTCATTTTATTCTCATCCAGACTACAGGACTGTCTCAGAAAATTAGAATATTGTGATAAAGTCCTTTATTTTCTGTAATGCAAAAATGTCATACATTCTGGATTCATTACAAATCAACTGAAATATTGCAAGCCTTTTATTATTTTAATATTGCTGATCATGGTTTACAGCTTAAGAAAACTCAAATAGCCTATCTCAAAAAATTTGAATATTCTGGGAATCTTAATCTTAAACTGTAAGCCATAATCAGCAATATTAAAATAATAAAAGGCTTGCAATATTTCAGTTGATTTGTAATGAATCCAGAATGTATGACATTTTTGTTTTTTTAATTGCATTACAGAAAATAAAGAACTTTATCACAATATTCTAATTTTCTGAGACAGTCCTGTATCACTGATCAGAAGCTGTGTTTTTATTTTTTTTAACTTTATTAAAATGACAATTACAATAGTTATCAAGACAATCCTTGACAGACGGATTTTCAGTCACATTTGTTCAAGTTAGCGCTTAAATATTTACATTCAAACAGTCCTTCACTCGTGTCCATCTTTGCAGGAACAAGTCCATTCTCATCTGCAGCTTAGCTGCACACTTTACCTTTCATTTTATTCTCATCCATAGTAGATCACTGATCTGAAGCTGTGTTTTTTTGTTTTTAAAGGTCTTTTTACAGCTATGAGACGTCGGAGTTGTACAGCCACTTCAGCTCGTTGTCCAGTCCGCTGAGACAGAGACCGAGCTCGACGCTCAAGACCCTCCAGTCCAAGAAGGAGGACAGAGACGGGGGCAAAGCTGGCCTTCCCGGCTCCTTCAAGAGGCCCAAGTCTAAAGGGAACAGGCATTTGCTCTCCAGAGAACTCAACGGTAGGAAATACAACCGCAAATAAGAAAATATGTTTTTTTAATTTCAGATTCAGATTCAGACGACTTTATTAATCCCTTTGGGAAATCAAACACCCAAAAGCCAAACAACCATATAAAGAAAGAAAGAAAGAAAAAATAAATAAAAAATAAAAATAAAAATAAAAATACAAATACAAATAAAAAAAATAAAATAAAAATAAGAATAAAAATAAAAATAAAATAGAAAGTGCGGTGCCATAAAAAGAATAAGGATAGAAAAAGCGTTGTGTAATATTGCACAAAGTTATTGCACTGTCCTGGTTATTGCACAATGAAATGAAGAATGAAATGAAAGAAACTGCATTTATTCTTTGATTTACTTTGATTTTAATGTCTCCGAAAACAGAACAAATCTTTCTCAGCAGCTCATCTGTTAATGTCCATCCATTTGTTGCATTTCAGGATTTCATAGTAAAGCTTTTTAATGTTGCCGTTCCTTCTTAAAATACTTTAAAAGCATTCTGGCATGAAGTCATGAAGCATCTTCGTTGTTATTTTGGCACATTGTTGCAGCAAATGTGCAGTCAGACCGGTCCTGTAGCAGGACCGTCTTCCTCCTCATCCACGTCGGCCTAAACGGTCCAGGATCTGCTTTCCTACTGTCTTGTTCAAGGATGCAGATTTCTCTGGAGACGATGTGCTCTTGAAGGCAACACATGTTCCTCTAAAATCTTTTCTGGGTTATAGGTGCCATCATAGGATGTGATTTTGATCGCTTTTTATACTCATCGAGCACCACAATGGGGTTGTTTTGCTTTAATCGGGGCTCAAAAACTCAGCTACTGTATTATTTGGCAGCTCCTTTATATGCAGAGGCTTTCGCAGGTTCAATTCCCAGCTTGTCACTCTTTAATGCGTGCTTTTGTGGCACTAGATCCACAATAATCCACAATTTCATTTTGCAAAAAAGAGCCATAAGAATAATCAGTAGAAAACGATATAGAGATCCAACAAATCCATTATTCCTTCAGTTAAAATTGTTGAAATTTCATGAATTAGTAGACTATAGTATTCTGCAAATTATGTTTAAAGCTCATAAAAAAACTTTACCAATCAACATTCAGAAAAGATTTGAAAAAAGAGAAAGCAAGTATAATGTAAAAGGAACAGAGATTTAAAAAAAAAAACAAGATTCAGGACAAAATTGATGGAACGTTGTGTTTCTGTGAAAGGAATCAGTTTATGGAACAATCTGAATAAAGAAAACAAAGAATCCAAATCAAACATTACATTCAAAAGAACAATTAAAGTCGGTATGTTAAGTAAATATAATGAAATATGTTAGTTAAGTTTGATTAACATACCCATAGATGGTGGTAATTTTATTTGTTTTTTATTTACTTAGTTGTTTTTTTAATTTTTTTTATTTATGTTATTTGTGAATTTATTTCTTGGAAAAAGGGGCAGATTAGATAAGATTCTTCTTCTTTCTGCTCCCTTTTCATTCACAATTTATGAACATTTGAATTGTTTGTTTTATTTTTTGAATGAAATAAAGAATAAAATGAAATGGAATGTATAAGAGCTTTGTTAATCAGAATTGTTAAAGTTGTGTGCATGTTTTGCTCAGGCGCCAAGGGCACCGTCTCCATGATGACCATCTCCGAGTCGGACAGCTGGGAGATCTGCTCTTGCTCGGGGATGAAGTACGGACAGTTTGTGGAGTGGGAGAAGATTGACCCTGAAGCTGCGATGAGATACCAGCAGATCCTGAAGAGCGGACACCAGCAGCTGAAGACCATGGCCAGGCGGGGATTGTGGGCCGTCCCTCACACGCTGAGGGCCAAGGCGTACTACCACATCATCCACAGCATCAACTCCAGGTCCGGTCACGTCGTCAACGGGAATTGATCTATCTTTTTTTTTCTTTTTTTTTTCTCTTTCTTTCTTGCTCATATCTTTCTTTCTTTCTTTCTTTCTTGCTCATATCTTTCTTTCTGGCTCATTTCTTTCTTTCTTTCTTTCTTTCTGGCTCATTTCTTTCTTTCTTTCTTTCTTTCTTTCTTTCTTTCTTTCTTTCTTTCTTTCTTTCTTTCTTTCTTTCTTTCTTTCTTTCTTTCTTTCTTTCTTTCTTTCTTTCTTTCTTTCTTTCTTTCTGGCTCATTTCTTTCTTTCTGGCTCATTTCTTTCTTTCTTTCTTTCTTTCTTTCTTTCTTTCTTTCTTTCTTTCTTTCTGGCTCATTTCTTTCTTTCTTTCTTTCTTTCTTTCTGGCTCATTTCTTTCTTTCTTTCTGGCTCATTTCTTTCTTTCTTTCTTTCTTTCTTGCTCATTTCTTTCTTTCTTTCTTGCTCATTTCTTTCTTTCTTTCTTTCTTTCTTTCTGGCTCATTTCTTTCTTTCTTTCTGGCTCATTTCTTTCTTTCTTTCTGGCTCATTTCTTTCTTTCTTTCTGGCTCATTTCTTTCTTTCTTTCTGGCTCATTTCTTTCTTTCTTTCTGGCTCATTTCTTTCTTTCTTTCTTTCTTTCTTTCTGGCTCATTTCTTTCTTTCTTTCTGGCTCATTTCTTTCTTTCTTTCTTTCTTTCTTGCTCATTTCTTTCTTTCTTTCTTGCTCATTTCTTTCTTTCTTTCTTTCTTTCTTTCTTTCTGGCTCATTTCTTTCTTTCTTTCTGGCTCATTTCTTTCTTTCTTTCTGGCTCATTTCTTTCTTTCTTTCTGGCTCATTTCTTTCTTTCTTTCTGGCTCATTTCTTTCTTTCTTTCTGGCTCATTTCTTTCTTTCTGGCTCATTTCTTTCTTTCTTTCTGGCTCATATCTTTCTTTCTTTCTTTCTTTCTGGCTCATTTCTTTCTTTCTGGCTCATTTCTTTATTTCTTTCTTTCTGGCTCATTTCTTTATTTCTTTCTTTCTGGCTCATTTCTTTATTTCTTTCTTTCTGGCTCCTTCCTTCCTTCCTTCCTTCCTTCCTTCCTTCCTTCCTTCCTTCCTTCCTTCCTTCCTTCCTTCCTTCCTTCCTTCCTTCCTTCCTTCCTTCCTTCCTTCCTTCCTTCCTTCCTTCCTTCCTTCCTTCCTTCCTTCCTTCCTTCCTTCCTTCCTTCCTTCCTTCCTTCCTTCCTTCCTTCCTTCCTTCCTTCCTTCCTTCCTTCCTTCCTTCCTTCCTTCCTTCCTTCCTTCCTTCCTTCCTTCCTTCCTTCCTTCCTTCCTTCCTTCCTTCCTTCCTTCCTTCCTTCCTTCCTTCCTTCCTTCCTTCCTTCCTTCCTTCCTTCCTTCCTTCCTTCCTTCCTTCCTTCCTTCCTTCCTTCCTTCCTTCCTTCCTTCCTTCCTTCCTTCCTTCCTTCCTTCCTTCCTTCCTTCCTTCCTTCCTTCCTTCCTTCCTTCCTTCCTTCCTTCCTTCCTTCCTTCCTTCCTTCCTTCCTTCCTTCCTTCCTTCCTTCCTTCCTTCCTTCCTTCCTTCCTTCCTTCCTTCCTTCCTTCCTTCCTTCCTTCCTTCCTTCCTTCCTTCCTTCCTTCCTTCCTTCCTTCCTTCCTTCCTTCCTTCCTTCCTTCCTTCCTTCCTTCCTTCCTTCCTTCCTGTACGTTGTGCGTGGATTTAACACAGAACCATAAATCAGCTTTACACATAAACGTCATCAACGGGAATTTATCGTTTTTACTGCGAGATGACAAATTCTTACCGTGGGGAATTTTTTTGACTGTATATCATGAACGGTAAAATATCGCCCATTCCTAATTGATGTCTCCTGCAGCAGGGCCGGCCCCCCGGGCAGAGACGTCTACTTGGAGCTGGCCAAGACGCTATTTGGGGACCAGAAGATGAGCAGCCACCCCGTCCCAGAGTACATGGAAGATGGAGACATACCAAGGTACATTTTAGAACGACACGACTTCTGACCACATGGGGGAAGTATATCACAAGAAAAATCTATTTTTCAGACCCTGGCATTAGATATGTTTAAAACAAAATGCACTTGTAGGCCTGATGAGAGGACGTTATATCACCAGACGTGTGGGACAAGCTTAAGGCCAACTTCAGGAGAGTAATGGCTGACGGGTTCAACCGTGGGCGTCCTGCCTGTCCAGTGTTGATTTGGAGTTTCTTAATTCCCTCTTAACCCTTTTCCACCAAACCGGTTCCAGGGCTCCCCTTAGTACCCGAGCTATGGAAAAGCTAACCGGTTCTCAGCTGGTTCGCAAGTTGAACGAGTTGTGAACCAGAACCAGCCCTGGAACCAGTTTGGTGGAAAACTATGATGGAGGCCTGGACCCTTTGTGATGGCTCCGCCTCC
This sequence comes from Cololabis saira, assembly GCF_033807715.1. Classification (NCBI taxonomy): domain Eukaryota; kingdom Metazoa; phylum Chordata; class Actinopteri; order Beloniformes; family Belonidae; genus Cololabis; species Cololabis saira. The sequence continues at coordinate 8,051,310 of NC_084587.1, read as the reverse complement.
CTATCCAGGCTTACTTACCATATTTTTCGGACTATAGAGGGAATGCATTGACGTCACTTTCCCACTGGACCAGCCCCCTTACTCGCACTGAGTGGCAAAACATCAGAAGACGGGATAACAGCCGATTATCGGCTTAAATTAAAGGCAGTTGGACTTGACAGTGACCCGTACAGTTACCCCAAGAACCAGTGGTCCATGGACATTAATATTTGGTACAGTTACCAAGAACCAGTGGTCCATGGACATTAATATTTGGTACAGTTACCAAGAACCAGTGGTCCATGGACATTAATATTTGGTACAGTTACCCCAAGAACCAGTGGTCCATGGACATTAATATTTGGCCACGAATCCAGTTTCCTGATATTTATATGTACTTAATTTCTACACCAGGGAAATACACAAAGTAAAACTTGAAGGTATACAAAAGTCTTGACGCTTGGTCCGACTTCAAGGCAGGATTTGTTGGTGAAATTAAAGTGATGAGGACACCAAACTTTATGATTTGACCGTTTAATGTTAGCTACCCAAAAATCCAACATTACTTGATACAAAATGGGAACCGCAAATCCACGTTTCGGTGCCTGGAATCCAGTTGTTTCTGCGAATTGCAGCGATCCATTTGTCTTTCTTAAGCTTATTTTTCGTCAGTCTGTAAAACGATAACTCAGATTTCTTGCTAAATCTATGAGTACAGTCGATCGCACAACAGCTCTTTCCCATTTTAGATTTTTTCAATTTTTTTCGTCACATGAGCAAATTAAAAATGTTTGAGTGTCTTTTATCAGTCGGAATATAACTAAATTACGCCTCCAAGGACTGTAGTTAACGTTCAGTTTTTTGTTGTCATCATCGTTCATAGGTATTTCAACGATGTTGATGTTTCACTGCTTGGTCTTCTCGTTTCCAGGTACTGTCTCAACAAAGCGGGTCTGAACTCGGTGAAGAAGATCCTCCTCTGCCTCAGCAAATACTTCCCGGAGATGAGCTTCTGCCCCGTCCTCCCCGCCCTGGTGTCGCTCGTCCTCCACTTCAGCGAGGACGAGGCCGAGTGCTTCTACAGCATCTCCCGCCTCGTCTGCTACGTGGACGCCAACAAGCGCTACGTGGACCAGACCTTCCTCACGTACCGCGCCTCCTGCATGACCTTCGGAGACCTGGCCAACCGGTGCTGCAGGGGCATCCGCAAGCTGATCGCCGGCTCCCACCAGAACCTCTTCGAGTTCTACTCCGACTGGATCATGTGGATATTTGCCGACCTTCCCTTCACGTACGCCATCAGAGTCCTGGACGTCTACCTGCTGGAGGGCTACAAGGTGCTCTACAGGTTCGTAGTGGATCCGTCAAACACAGATGATTGATACAAGAAGAAAAATGTTTAATACACTTCCATACCTGTCAAGTATTTTACCGCTCTTTCCCGCCGTCCTCTCACATTAGTATTTCCCTGTAAATTTCCTCTTATATAATGTAATAATTTTCAAACGGCAAATTGAATTGTCACTAGCCTCGCGAGAACTGCCCCCTCCTGTAGCCTGGGTGGCAGTTCTCGCGAGGTTAGTGGCGAAAACGGGAGCAAACTTGGAACAACAAATCAGAGATGGATGTAACGACAGAGAAGATATTTCTACCAAAAAAGCAAAGACTTTGTGTAAATATTTCCAAAAATGGGAAATCGAATTTACTTTCCTAAAGAGGAGCAGGATGGGTCTCAGTTATAAGTTCTAAAAGGCGTGTAACTGCGATGTTATGGTACTTTTCCATTAGTACCTACTCATCTCAACTCAGCCTGTTTTTTTTCCATAACAATTCAGCACCTGGAGCAGAGATTGTGTGATCTAAACGAAGAAGCCAACAACACCAAAGATGTAGAACCTGGAGGAGATGATAGATGTGCTGCTGGGTCTGTGGCTTGTGTTCAATATCAAGTTAAAAAATCAGAGTGAAAGAAGCTTCAAGTGGCGACACTTTTGAATTTTTTTAGTTTGTCTCTGCGCTGCTGAAAAGTCCGTTGGTAGCCGCGAGCAGCTATGAAAAGACAGAGCTCCTGGTAGATCTGGTCGTTCCTTATCGCCCGTCTAGATCCCTTTTTAATTCTCTCCTCAACACCAGGTTTATGAACATCTGCACCTCATAGTTGGATCACCAAAGAGACTTCTGCTCTGGTCGAATAAAATGAACAAGAAGCCATGAGTCGCTCTTTCTCTGATGTCACATCCTGACTCAGACGTCTGACTCCAACCCCCCGACCAATCGGTGGCCTCTGTGATGATGTCAGATACAGCCGACTCAGCCGCTTAGAACCTCGGCAGAATAGTTACAGAAAAGTATCTACTCGGCACGTTAGACCCCTAGTGGGAAAGAACCAAACTGAGTGGAGGCGAGTGGGGTCGGGCTGAGTAGGAACTAGTGGAAAAGTGCCATAAGTGTGTCCCATGGGGGAAGAACCGAGGTCCGTCAGCACCACCAGGGCGGCGCCAGAGAGCCACATGAGTGAAAATTACAAATTAAAAGAAAATGTAAATGTTTCACTTTGAAGACAATCAATGTGTATATAAACGGAAAATATTAAAAATAAATAAATGTGCTTTAATTCCTTTGTGTGCCAGCGGTTGGTGGAAAATGTCCCGTATTTTTAAATCCAAAACTTGACAGGTGTGTATACTCAGTACTGGAGTTGAGGGGGGATGAGGGGGGATGGCATCCCCCCCTGAAATAAAAACGGTCCAAATCATCCCCCCTGTAAAACTGCCATCCCCCCTTTCCATCCATTATGTCATTTCATCAATGAATGTGGTTTTACTGCTATTTCAACATTTAGAGTCATCACCTGAAAAATAACTTATTTGACAATTTTCACCTGTTTCAAGTAAATTTTCACTTGAAATAAGTAGGAAAATCTGCCAGTGGGACAAGATTTATCTTCTCATTACAAGCAAAACAATCTTGTTCCACTGGCAGATTTTTCTACTTATTTCAAGTGAAAATCTACTTGAAACAGGTGAAAATTGTTGTTTTTTCCAGTGATGAGTCTTGTTTTAAGTGTAATGAGATTTTTTTTACTAAAATGAGACATTTTAACTAGAAATAATACAAATATTCTTGTTAAGATTTTGAGTTTTTGCAGTGATCCATTTTACTTATCCTGTGAAGGACAGAGTCATATTGATAAGTTCAGAAAAGTGTTTTTTATTGTTGTGTTTTGATGTATTTGATGTAAGCCCAGTGGATATTTAAAGCTTACAGAAGGCTGCATTTAACTGCTGCTATGTCATTCCTGCAGTATTTCTGCAGGTGTTTTGGTCACTGCTATTATTTGTAATATATTATATTATTTGAAATCAGCACAAATTATCTGTCCCCATATGATCAAATCCACCATCCCCCCTGGTTTTTTTTTTACAACACGAGTACTTGACGTGTCCCTGGCAGGGTGGCGCTGGCCCTGCTCGGCCTCTACAAGGCATCCGTCTCGTCTCGAGTGGCGCATGTGGAGGACTTCAGGGCGGACATGAAAAGCTTCGTCCAGAGCGTGGACCGCCACTGCACGGTGGAGGAGCTGCTGGAACGGGCCTTCGGTGTCCCCATGGCCACCCGGGCCGAGCTCAACCTGCTCTTCAACGCCAACAAGGAGTCACTCGTGCGAAAGGGTGTCAGCAAACAACAAAAGAGGTAATGATGTCATCGTTGTAACAGCCCGAGTGGTCATTCATGGATGATGTAACTGGAAACAGCAGATAGAAATACTTTCATTGCACCGTAATATGTCCCCTGTAATGTCCCTGAAGGCAGACGGTGGAGACGGTCGACTTCAACGTCTTGCGCTCCAGCGTCTTCACAGGGACTGAGATGAGAGTTATCTGGGCCTGGATCCCCGAGCGCTTCGCTCTGTTCAGCCCCGTCAGGCTGTTCAGTACATCCGAACACGGGAGAAGTCTCGCCTCGTAAGTAACTTTTGGTCATCGGTCAAGGAAACTCAATCAGATATGGATCCTTCATCTTTGTTAGATTTTTAAAAAAAAAACTAAAAAACTTTCATTTGTTTCATTCAAACAAGCTTAATCATTAGCACGCCAGTACTTTTTATTTTCTCTTCAGCTTCAGACGAAGAAATATTGATGTTACAGATTGAGTTAAATCCATTCAGTTTAACTGAGTTCAGTTGAATTTATAACTAAAGTTTCCTCTTTTTTTCTTCATTTAGCTTTTATTCACATTTGGAAGGACATGAACCAGTGGTCCTGATTATCAAAACAGAGGATGAAGAGGTAAAATTGAACAATGAAGCTAATATTTTAATACAATGCAAAAGTTATGACCCCCTTGTTTTTTTTTATTTTTTATTTTTGTAGCAAATAAAACACTTTTTTTTTCCCTTTCACTTGTGAATATTGTAGCATTTTTTTCTTATTATTAAGTCTTTCCCTCTTGGCATTATGTTACAACACACCTTTAATGATCCAGACGAGCAAACTGCCAAAATGTTTTGTTTAATGGGGGCGTGGCCACCGGCTGATGGCTGGTTATATTCCTTTGTACAGGAGTACTTACTGTAGTATTGGTTTTTGTGGTTTTATTTGGTAAACACTAAAATTAGTTCATGGAATAAAGTTTGTGTCTAAAATATACGTTTCCTCCCCTCATTTCTCAGGTGTGCGGTGCCTTCCTGTCGACAGATGTGATCAAAAGGAGAACCTGTGACTCTCAGGGTCTCGCGTACTTTGGAACGGGGGAGTGTTTCGTCTTCACGGTGAGTTTCAGGGAGATTTAAAGAACATTTATGACGTTATGTTTCCTTTTTCATCCATGATTTAGTTTACTTGACGGAGATTCTTGTGATTATCACGGTACAGGACGGTGGCTAGAGCTGATTTCCAGATGTTGTCCCGTGTTTAACTTTAAAGGAAAAACTTGATAACAAGAAATCCTTATGAGAGCTTGTACATTTCCAGGGGTGACATCATGCTGTTAAAGGGAACATAATCTGTGTTTTTTCTTGTTTTTGGGGGATTTTTTTGGCGTCTGAAGTGACTTATAACCAGTACTGGAGTTTAGGGGGGATGAGGGAGGATGAGGGAGGACGGCATCCCCCCTGAAATAAAAACGGTCAAAATCATCCCCCCCTGTAAAACTGCCATCCCTCCTTTCCATCCCTTATGTCATTTCATCAATGAATGTGGTTTTACTGATATTTCAACATTTAGAGTCATCACCAGAAAAATAATACCAGAAAAATGTGACAATTTTCACCTTTTTCAGGTAAATTTTCACTTGAAATAAGTAGGAAAATCTGCCAGTGGGACAAGATTTATCTTCTTATTACAAGCAAAAGAATCTTGTTCCACTGGCAGATTTTTCTACTTATTTCAAGTGAAAATCTACTTGAAACAGGTGAAAATTGTTGGGTTTTTTTCCAGTGATGAGTCTTGTTTTAAGTGTAATGAGATTTTTTTACTAAAATGAGACATTTTAACTAGAAATAAGACAAATATTCTTGTTAAGATTTTGAGTTTTTGCAGTGATCCATTTTACTTATCCTGTGAAGGACAGAGTCATATTGATAAGTTCAGAAAACTGTTTTTAATTGTTGTGTTTTGATGTATTTGATGTAAGCCCAGTGGATATTTAAAGCTTACAGAAGGCTGCATTTAACTGCTGTTATGTCATTCCTGCAGTATTTCTGCAGGTGTTTTGGTCAGTGCTATTATTTGTAATATATTATATTATTTGTAATCAGCACAAATTATCTGTCCCCATATGATAAAATCCACCATCCCCCCTTTTTTTTTTTTTTTTACAACTCGAGTACTGCTTATAAGTCAAAAAGTCTGGGAATACTAAACCGAGCCATTTTGTTTGGGGTTGCTTCAGATTGAAAAGATGTATTTCGTCGAGTCATTACGGATTTTCAGGGTGCAGTGACATCACAGACCCAGATCAGGGGAGAATAATCTAGAAAGAATTATCTAGGCTATGATTATTTCTTTTACTGATCTTCTCCCATCACATCATGCTGCACACGCTGTATCTTAGAAATAGAGGTTGCTGGTTAAGGATTTGTGCTTTTTTTTTTGGGGATTTTGTTTTTTCTCTTCTCTTTTCTCACTTTCTTCTCCCTCTTTCTTTCCTTTTTTTTCTTCTAATTAAAAAAAAAAATTTCTATGTGGGATTCTGAATGTTAGGAACAATTAAGATCCCACAAAATGCTTGACACACAAGCTTAAAAAAGGCCAAAGTATGTTTCCTTTGAGATAAGATCCAAAGGAATTAGGTGTTTATTAGAAGAGTTTTTACTTTTTTAAACATTGAATTAGGGTTAAACAAAGTCTGTATCCCCTCTTCCAGCTCCGTCCCAGCATGGAGCGCTACCAGAGAGCGATGGTCAACATCATGACCAGAAGAGCTTCCCCTGGGCCAGTCCAGCCCAGCAAGGCCGCCTCTGCTCCGGAGTCTCGTGGTGTCTCTCAGACGGAAATCACGACCCTCACCTGCCCCGCCGAGACCCCCAGGGACCCCAGGGACCCCAGGGACCACAGGGACCACAGGGACCCCGGCTACCTGACCGGCCCCGTATCCGCTCCGTTAGACGACTCGATGACGGCCAAGGAGCCCAAGAGGCCGAAGGAGCAGCAGTTCTCCATGTTCATCGCCGGCGACGACAGTCGGCTCGTTATTGGTACGTGAATCAAACATGCAGCTGGAATCATTTTGTGAATATTGAGTACGTGTACATGGGAAGTTTAATTCCTCTTTAATTCAGAATTAAAATTAAATCCGATTTAAAATGAGTGACCATGTAAACACCCAATTCCGAATTAAAATGGCCATTCAGAATTAAACTTAATTCCGAACTAATAAGTGGCTGGTTAACTCCGAATAGAATAATTCTGCGATCATGTAAACACTCATTCTGTTTTAAATTAATTCCGGTCTTTCTGCGCTGCTCGTTCACTCGCCAGTCTGTCTCCATGACGCTTATATTCTGCGCTGGACTTGTTTTCCAAACAAAGTTTCAAGATGGCAGCACGCAGTAAACGGTGGTCAAGAACAGAGACCATTTATTTAAAGGAGCATGAGGCTCCTTTTAAGAAATGAGACTCATTAGCGCCACCCTTCACCACGACGGCCGTTGGGGGTACTGCAGCCAACAGCGAAGCCGGTACGGGAGAACGGGGAGAACGGGGAGAACGTGCATGCAGCGTCATGTGACGTCACATCCGCAGGACAGCGCGGGAAATTCGGCCCCACAATTGCAGCACATTTTGCAGCACACAGCCTGTTCAAGGCAACGGAGAGATACACTAGAGGGCTCATTCTTTTTGGTTTGGAACGCTTCATCTGACATTATTACTAGAAAACTTAAAACGTATACGAATTTTTTTCATGAATCCTGCCTCAATCCTGCCTCATGCTCCTTTAATAAATAGCTTGGAGGACCTGGAAATAATTAAAAGAACAGATGGCAGGAAAACTGATAAAAATTGTGAGCTTTTCAAAGTTGTAGCGGCTAAGTTTGTTTTTCTTCCGGTAGACGTAACTTCCGGGCCGTCCCCCTATCCAATCAGAACCTTCCCAACCCCCAGACCTTAAGCAGAATTGGATAAAGCTGATCAAACGTGTTTTCCATGTAAACCTCAATTCGGAATTACTATTTCCATGTAAACTCGAAGGAAAATAGTTTAATTCAGAATAATTTAATTCGGAATAATTAATTCCGAATTAAAAAACATCATGTAACCGTGGCCATTGAAGGTTGAAACTAGGCCCAGGTTTCACATGAGAACGAGTCTTAAATGATAAGTGCGTGCGTCTTCTTGCAGGGGGTGACGGGGGTCACGCGCTCTGCTTGCAGCCGGACCTGGAGGGAGGAAACACCGAGCCTTGTGACACGTTCAGGAGCAGCCCGCTCTGTAAGGGACGGTTCCAGATCCAGTCCCTGGAAGTTTGGGGAATCCAACAATCCATCTGCTGTTTTCCCCCAAAGTAGAGCAACGATCACAGCTTCAAAACTGCGTTTTAGTCCACACTGAACCAGTTTTCTTGACATTAATTAAGGAAACCTAATTTGTATGGAGTTTCCAATTATTTATCATTTGGGATGTAAATTTATACAAACACTGTAAGATTAAGTTGATTTATTTATGCTAATATCCAAGTTATTGTCTTATATAGTGTACTTTTATATGAGGTAATTGTATGTTTTCCTCTATTTTGTAGCTGCATTTGATTTACAATTTTACATAATGCACTGCTTCCACGCTCTTTCGCTTGCACACTCAACACCTTTACTGTATATGAATGTTTCTCCTCTCAGGTTGTAAGTTCAGATATTTGTTTTTATTTTGAATGGCTAATTATTGTATTTTTTTTCTACATTGAAAAAGGAAAATAAAATAATTTAGTAAGTTTTCTTGTGGTTGTAGTGCCGTTATTAAACTCTTAATAAAAACAGTATCAACAACATTCACCATCTAAACGGAAAGTTATAGGTAATTTTAAATTTTATGGCGGGAATGTTACTGCGTGTGAATCATGAAATGTAAAACGGTCAGTTTCACTCGTCAAACTCAGTGGGCGGGACTAACGCAGATCCAGTGGAATCCACTGCTTTGGTCTGAAACTGGAGGTAGAAGAGGAAGCCTTTCTAATCATGACAGCTGTATGTTTGGAGGATGTTCGGGAACTTTGTAGAGAGTTGGTGACCGATATCTTCGACCTTGCAGAGTATGTGGAAGCAGGACCTGCACAAAAAAAATCCTCCATATATATGTTCTCTGCTTCGCTCAGACGTCAAACTTAAATAATAAAGTGGTGCAGAGATGCTTAAGAGCTCTTTGAGCTGCAGAGGATTGCTTATGGCCACAGTATGCATGAACATATGATTCATTGGCCTCCAAGGACCTCTAAAGTATCACCAGCTCTGCAGTTTTGAAACAATGATTTATGATTTAGAATTAAATTGTGAGTGAGACCATTCTGGTTCAGAGCAAGATTTGGCCTCAAATGAAATATTAATATATTTGTACTCTAGCTGGAAACCTTCACTCTCATGGACTAGGGCAGGGGTCGGCAACCCAAAATGTTGAAAGAGCCGTATTGGACCAAAAACAAATATGTCTGGAGCCGCAAAAAATGAAAAGTCTTGTATAAGCCTTAGAATGAAGGCAAATGGCGAAAGGAGAAATGTCGAGAAAAAAAGTCGAAATGTCGAGGAAAAAGTCGAAATGTCGAGAAAAAAGTTGAAATGTCGAGAAAAAAGTCGAAATGTCGAAATTAATGTTGAAGTACAATCTCGAGAAAAAAGTCGAAATGTTGAGAAAAAAGTCGAAACGTCGAGATTAAAAAGGAAAGGAAAAAGGAAGAACAAAAAGGAAAAAAGGAAGAAGAAAAAAAGAGAAAAAAAGAAGAAAAAAAGAGAAAAAAAGAAGAAAAAAAGAGAAAAAAAGGAAAAAAAGGTCAAACATTTTTGAAAAAGCTCCAGGAGCCACTAGGGCGGCGCTAAAGAGCCGCATGCGGCTCTATAGCCGCGGGTTGCCGACCCTTGGACTAGGAGGTAAAGTTGTTTTTTCCCCCTCCTCTTTGTGAACTTCCTGTAACATTCCATTCATTCAGTTCAATTCAAAAATATGTTGTTAATCCCTAAATGGCTATTAAATATTGCAATAGTCATAAATGCAGTTTAATCAGAAGGCCTTTATTTTCCATATCATTGAACACGATTGACCTCATCTTGGGAATGATGCGCACCCAGAGGCTCTACTGCTGCAAGAAACAAAAAGGACTTGTGTTAGTAAAACTTTGAGGCAACAATTATCAGGATTGGCAGCTGGAAAGATTTACAGCAGTATTATGTCTACAGCTGTTTAAACAAACACATATGTATTTATAGATAAGTAACAGTTAACCGTAACTAAACCGTAACTAAATCACTTTAAAATGACTGGGTGGTATCATAAGTAAAAGCTGAAAAACAGTGTAGCATTTTGCTTAACAAATTATCTAGAAAAAAATGGTTTTGTTTATTTACTGAAAGAGAGAGGCGGTAAAAAGAGAGGTCTGTGGTTTCAGGCCAGCTGTACAAAGGATGAAAATGGGAAACTGTCGGAGCCCACCCAGAATTATGTATGAATTAGAGGTCAACCATTGATCACATGTAAGTCAAATAAGTACCGTATTTTCTGGACTATAAGCCGCACCCGTATATAAGCCGCATCCGCTCTATTTAAAAAAAAAGATATGCAAGCCGCAGATATTTATGTTGTTAGATTAGATATTTACTACATGTACAGAAGGATTTTGAACTGTAAATGATGTACATGTTTGTACCTAAATAGATCCTTTCCTAACAGTGTCTTTTAACACGGCAGCAACTTTGCTGATTAAAACGGGACAGAACCAAGAGAAAATAACCTGTATTTATTTATCTATTATCTGTTTGAAATCTGCTTCTACTTCTATCTGCTAAAGAAGAAGTAGCGTATTCGTCTTTGCATTTATTTTGTCTTAGTTTTGATTGTAATACCAGTTAGAGCGCCCCGAGCGGTGGAAGAAAAATCCACAGAATAGCCGCACCTTTGTATAAGCCGCATGTTTCAAAACCTATGAAAAAAGTAGCGCCTTATAGTCCAGAAAATACGGTAATCAGTTCTGATGTTAAAAGTCAAAGTGTTCCAATGAGACGTTTTACTGAAAAGACAGTGTTTTCATCTGTGACTGCGTTTACATGCAGTCAATAACCCTTTTAAAACTTGAATATTGGCAATAACCCGAATTTGCACGGCCATGTAAACACCAATAACCCCTTTGAAGAACCCGAATTTGCTCATATTCGGGTTTTAAAAACCTGAATATGAGCCCTGGGTTACTCCTTTTAAAACCCGAATATTCGGTCATGTAAACGCCAAACGGAATATCCTGATCAAACGGAACATGAATTTGTTTTCTGCGCATGCTCTGTTCGCAAGGAATCCTGGTCTTTTGAGTCCAGGAAGTTCTTATAAACACGGAGAAACGCAAGACCACGCCACACTTTTGGAGTGAGGAGGAGACTAATCACTTCATGAATGTAATGAAGGATATGAACATTTTGGCATTTGTAGACGGTACAAAGTACCGGGATAGCGAGATTTACAAGAAGTTGCGCGAAGCAGCATTTGTTTTGAATTTGGATACAGGAAGAAGAAGCGGAAATGACGGGAATTGCATCATGATGTTCTCCGTGCGTCGCTGGTTTGATCCAGATATCCCGAAAGATTAATTACCATGTAAACTGAATATTCCGAATGTTTCAGTAACCGGAATATTAGCAATAACTCGAATTTTGACTGCATGTAAACGTAGTCACTAATTACAAATGTCGGGATATGAAACCTCTGATCACTTGCTGACCTGCTGAGGGACTACGGATAAAAAATAGCTTTTTTTTTGGGGTTGATTGTTTCTTTGTTGTAACAATGCTTTTTGGCAATAAATCTTATACCATTGGAAAGCCTGTTTATTTTTCTTTTAAAAAGGTGCCAGTAGCGTGAAGAAGAAAGATAGCACCCCGTCCCCATGCTGGTCACACAATGCTGTGGCGAGGACATTAGGCCTGTGTTGAAAAGATCGATTCTCCGATTTTAAATCGATTCTCATATTAATTCCTAAAAATCGATTCATATGTCTAAAGATTGATTAAAAAAAAAATAAAAAATCGTTTTCTTTTTCATCATTACATTACAACTTTTGGTACTTTTTTGTTTATGCCCAAAAAAGGAATATTTTGTTGGACACGAGAATAACTAGTGCCATGTTTTTGCCTTTAAATATGTTTAAAGGTATGAAAACATTAAAGTTTTCAGTTATAATTGCATACATTGTCTATATTTCTTTGCTTTATATACTGTCTTGTGGTTACATTTGCATAAATGTTAAAAACCAAATTCTCATAAATGGGGAAAAAATAAAAGCGATTTCTTTCGTCCTCCGTTTGCTGCCCTGGATCTGTTTGGTAATTCTGACCCACACGATGTTTCTGAAAGCAGTTCTATCAGCATTCTGGGAGGTGATTGGTCCTTACAGCATCATTAGCTGCCAATACTTGCTGTTGAATCTCAATATAATACTAGTATTAATATGTTGCATAACTACACAGTCATATAATTCATGCAACAGCTGAAAAAACTGTTTTATTAACAGTAACCCAAATCAATATCGGATCGAATCGGATCGAATCAAAGCGTGATAATCGATTCTGAATCTTAAGAATCGGAATCGAATCGATTCTTGATATTTGAATCGATCCCCAGCCCTAGAGGACATTGCACAAGAACGCAGATGTACGTACTCACCTTGGCCTGTTGGTTCTGTACAGCTTTGTACAGTTTAAACTCTGCTGGGATCTCATCGTCAGAATAGAGTCTGTCTGAGAAGAACACCCTCCTTATACGACAATTTGCATGAATCTGAGGGCAAAACAGATGAAACTTTAGCAAAAGAAATCAGTTCCACGGATATTGAGGTCATAGTGACACGTATGCTTCTCTGAGTATTAACCTGCACACGAAGAGTCTCAATGTAATTGGTCCCGTAGGCTTTTCTGGTGAGGTCTAACAGGTTGAACTGAAGCTTGTTCCAGCCATCACCGAGCCTCATGGGCATGGCGCAGTTGAAAGGGTTCACCTTTGTTGCACTCTGAAAGTTACTTGCCTTAAACCAACGGCGAACGTTTTTATCATCCAACACCTTGGAGATGTAGTTAAATGTTGAGACACAGAGATAGCACATTTTAACATACTGTACATCCAGAATACCCAACATTGCAGTAAGACACAGAGAATCTCCGAATCTATACCTCGACTTCAAAGCTAAAATACTTCTGGAGGTTTTTTACGATCATGGTGAAGAAAGGAAGTCTGATGCCGAGTATCGTCCCCGGGTCTGCAGGGCACGTTATATAGGTGGTGCTGAAGGGAGAAGGATTTAACAAAAGAGCAGAATTACTGTAATGACAAATGGTATTCATAGAAGCACCCTTCCATTTTTAGCATCAAGTGATATCAAAGTATTGATTTATTTTATTTTGAATTTATTTTTTGACAATCTCAATATGAAAAGATTAAATTATATGAAACTTTCACATGAAGTAATTTCTAATGTATACAAATTATTATCAAATCATCAATCATTTACACAATTAATCTTCAAGATCGTGTATCTGATTCCATTGCTTTTCTTCATCTACTTGTACTTTCCCCTGGTTTTATTTGAATTTATTAAAGGAGAGCCCCTTGAGATGTAACATCTCATTTTCAAGGGGGTCCCATAAAACATACAACATTACAATATATTACATTACAGTACAGACATACAAGACATAAAACAAACAGACATCTTGTTCACCCTCCCACACACAACCCTTACCCACATAAGTCTAGTTACAAAGTAGGCTGATTAAATAACCAAAACAATGAGATAAATATAACATAACAGAGAGAAAAGAAAAAATAAATGAATAAGTAAATAAATAAAATAAATAAAAATACATAGAAAAAAGGACACAAAAAATACATAAATAAATTAAAAACATAGGCAATTTGTTTTAAAATGAGAATATAATCCCAATTTAAAACAATGAAAAGAGGTAATAGAACGCAAAAAGAGGGGAAGATTATTCCAATCTGATGGAGCTTTAAAATAAAATGATCTTTTAAAACTCTTTTAAAACTGTAGGAACAAAGAAAAAAGCAAAATTCATATGTCTGAGTAAGTATGGAGAGTTATATGGAATCATGAGTTCTTTTAAATATGGAGGACAGTGAAAATAAACACATTTAAAAAGGAACTGAAGCCAGTGAAATTGCCGTCTAGATTTGGGTTAAAACCAGTTCAATGAATCAAACATAAAACAATGATGTGTTCTGAAAGGACAACCTAACACAAATCTACATAATGAATTAAATAATACAGTCAGAGGTTTAAGATGGGTATCTGGAGTATTTTGATAAACAATATCTGCATAATCAACAAGTGGTAATATGAGTTGAGAAATTAACCTTTTTCTGACAGGAAGTGTGAAACAATTGATTGAACGGTAAAGTGAAGCGACACAGCCATGTGCTTTTTTAACAGTATAATCAATGTGATGTTTAAAGGAAAGTTCCGGGTCAATCCAAAGTACAAGATATTTGAATGTGTCAACTTTATCAACAAGAGATTTATGTGATTTTTCTTTTAAGATGACATTCTCCGGCCGCTCGTGGCGCAGTGGGTTAAGCAAACGGCTCATTTACTGAGGATACAGTTCTCCTGCAGCGGTTGCAGGTTTGAATCCCAGCCTGTGCACCTTTGCTGCATGTCATCCCCATTCTCTCTCCTCTCTGCAACTTGAATAAAGGGCCACTAGACCCCCCAAAAAATCTTAAATCTTAACATTCTCCAAATCCTCACAACTCCATTTAGTTTGAAACAAATAATACGTTGCACAGATTTGGTAAGGACATGCGATTTCATCTAAATTAAGATGTGTGGAAAAGACTGAAGCATCAGGCTTGCCATTTCATTCATCAGCTGCATGTGCAGTGGCGAGGAAACATAGATGAACACCTTAGAATGCACCTGTTTTCTGCATTTATTTGCAGAAAATTTGGAGCAAATTTGAAATGAAACAAAGTAATAACATAAATCTGTTTAAAAAGAAATACAAAAAATTATTTATAAACAGGTATATGGAAGAGGAAATGGGTTGACGGGGAGTGTGAGAAACAAATAAGGTGGGGAAAAATGGTATATTATACTTGCTTAAGATATGTTTAGATATTTATGTAGTATATATTATCTGTTGAGAGGGATAGTTAAAATTATGAAATGTGATATTTATGTAGTTTATATAGTGTATATTTATATAGATGTATATAATAGTTGTATTTTCTAGATATTGATATAACATTTATGTAATATTTATATTGTCTATATACTTATATGGATAATTATGCAATAATAGGCATGTTTACGGAGTACTTATATAGATTATATTTATATGGATATTGTGTGTAAATATATATATATATATATATATATATATATATATATATATATATATAGTGTTATAAAGGGGTAGGAGCTAGGAAAAACTGTATACTTCCTCCTACTCCTTTTTTTCGAACATATGTTTATCTGAAGATGTAAATGTTTATCTTTTTATAATTATTTTTACTTTCATTTTATATACATGTTCGAAATAAAAATTCATTAAAAAAAATGTGCCATGTGGTCTTATCTTCATCTACATCACCAAGTCACAATAAAGGACTATGTGCTTATCTGTGTTTGTTACTACATTAAACATTCCTGGAACAAAAAGGAATAAATAAAAGACATGAAATTGTAATATGATAATCCGGGTCTGTTATTATTTTTTATGATTTATCATCATAAAGGTCCTCGTACACTTCAGGTTAGGGCTGGGCGATATATCGAGATTTTAATATATATCGATATATTTTCAAACGCGATATGGTACGAGACAATATCGTTTATATCGATTTAAAAAAAAAAAAAAAAAAAAAAATAATAATTTTGATATAGCTTATTTTGTGACAAATTGACTTGAATGTTTTATTTGAGATTTGCACAAATGTTCTGTTATTTGCACAACTGTCAACCTCAGTGGAAAAGTCTGCCTGTTACTGTCTACATTGTATTAATTGTACAGTGTATTTTAATTTAATTGTTATGCAGGAAAGGGATATTTGTTTTATTTTATTCAAGAAGCATTTTATTCTATATATGCAGGCAGTTTATTTTTATTTCATTTGTTTTATACATTTTGATATTGTGCAGACCTCTGTTAATAAAGGAACCTGTGTGACATTTGGCACGAGGCTTTGTATTAAAACTGACTGTTTTTTTTAAGGGTTTGCCTCAGAAAAAAATGAAGCTAACAGAGATGCTATGCTATAATGCTTTGGGGGAAACCCCAATTATGGCACAGAAAAAATATCAAGATATATATTGAGTATCGCCATTCAGCTAGAAAATATCGAGATATGACTTTTGGTCCATATCGCCCAGCCCTACTTCAGGTTTATGTCTAAGTGATTGAATCTGGGCTAAACAATATGCAAATACTTCTCACCTGGGGTTTGTTCCCTCGATTTCCAACACGGTTGAGTGAATATCACTATCTGTGACTCTCTTGATGTGTCCATTTCGGACCTGCGAACACATTTATAAAATAATCTCCTTACGCTTTAACCAAAATACGTAAGAAATTTCCTCCAAAAAGGGTCACTGTCATATAAATCACAAAAACATTGTGTTAAAAAAAGACTAGAGACGACACTTGGATTGCAGTTTTTGGAGGAATAGATAAGACCAACACAGCAAATGGTTTAAACCACCTTATCCAATTACATCAGCATAAATAAACAGTTTGAACGAAATTAACTGTTTTAAGAAAGGTAATTCATCGGGCTTCCTCTTAGCTCAACTATTAAAGTAAGCTATTTGCAATAAGTGTAGCATTTACCACAAAAAATGGCTTACCTTCTTATCCCATATCTGGAGCGGCTTGCTTCCAATGCTGAAGAGGATTGACAGAAATCCACCTTGGAAGGTGTTCTTAAACATTGTTTTCATTGTTTGTATATAATATTTTTGGGTCGTAATACACAAACTGTGTGCACACTTTGGCAGCCAAGGGTTCCGTTTGAAGCGACAACGAGGATGCTATTTAAATGGAGAAGTTTAAATATAAACATTTATGATTTGATTATAATTAAACATGTTTTCCATTGTTTTGGTGTTGCTAGGGGAACGGATACTTATTTTCCTTGTTCACACCGGTTCTTCATACATATATACACACATATACATATATATATATATATATATATATATATATATATGAAAATATATCCTCAGTTGAATTGTCAAGCTCCTGCAGACCTGCAAAGTGCAGGGGGGGGGGGTTACGTGAAGAGGGCCTGCCAGGTGCATGTCAGGGAGGGTAATGTTCATCATATAATTTTATTTAACTGAATTATTATCAATTGTTAGATGATATTGGTGAATGAATGGCATGATAGGTCCACACTTGAATTTTTTTTTTTTTTAAAGACATTTGGAAAAAAAGAAAGAAGAAAAGGCCTTTGACAGAAGGGCACTTGGGCATCTGAGCAAAGTCCACCCCCCCCCCCCCCCTCTGCACGTGCATTATATATATATATACATATATATACATACATACATACACACACACACAGTATGCGTGTGTGTATGTATGTACAGTATGTACTATTGTATTATCGTATTATTGCTTATACAAATACTGTATGGAATGATATTTATTAATGACATTGCACTAGTTTGTAAAAGCTAACATTTTTTTGTGAAAAGCGTAGGCGTCATAAGCTTAGGCTTCAGTCTAAACCTTTTGGTCCTTGGTTTTTAGCTAAAATTGTATGTGTGTGTGTGTGTATGTATGTATACCAAAAATTAAATATATATTTTTGTATAACATAACGAATTACACATGTACTTTGGGTTTGTGGGAATTGAAAGGACCAATAAACTAAACTAAACTAAAAAACAGAAAAGATAAAGTATAGAGAAAATTGAGAAAATGTGTTACTCTCTGCTCTGAGAAGTCAACACGAACAACAAGATCTGTTACAAGGGCTGAGTGTAGTACCCAGTACTCGAGTTGTAAGTAAAAAAAAAAAAATCAGGGCGGATGGTGGATTTTATCATATGGGGACAGATAATTTGTGCTGATTACAAATAATATAATATATTACAAATGATAGCTGTTGTGACCCAATTAGCCACGGTGGTGAATCTTTCTTTACACGCACCTTAGGTGTGTTTGTTGTCTGCTTCGCCGGTCTTCTCTCTCTCTTTATTGTTGTTTGTTGTGGGATGTTGTTTTCTCGTGGTTTATTTAACATTTAATAAAGTGTGGTTTAACGTGCGTGCGTGCGGTAAGAAACGTTATTCTCCCTGTGTGGTCCCAAACACGCTGAGCCCACACACCTGTGTCTATTTAATACCTAATTGTGTGACGTGACCCATTACCAAGGTTATTGCTGCCCCCTTGTGGCTTGGTATATAAATAACACCCAAAATTAACTTCAACCCAAAAGAAACCAAAAACACCCATATTGGCTCCAACAATAGCAGTGACCAAAACACCTGCAGAAATACTGCAGGAATGACATAGCAGCAGTTAAATGCAGCCTTCTGTAAGCTTTAAATATCCACTGGACTTACATCAAATACATCAAAACACAACAATAAAAAACACTTTTCTGAACTTATCAATATGACTCTGTCCTTCACAGGATAAGTAAAATGGATCACTGCAAAAACTCAAAATCTTAACAAGAATATTTGTCTTATTTCTAGTTAATATGTCTCATTTTATTAAAAAAATCTCATTACACTTAAATCAAGACTCATCACTGGAAAAAACAACATTTTTTTCCTGTTTCAAGTAGATTTTCACTTGAAATAAGTAGAAGAATCTGCCAGTGGAACAAGATTTTTTTTGCTTGTAATAAGAAGATAAATCTTGTCCCACTGGCAGATTTTTCTACTTATTTCAAGTGAAAATCTACTTGAAACAGGTGAAAATTGTCAAATAAGTTATTTTTCTGGTGTTATTTTTCTGGTGATGACTCTAAATGTTGAAATAGCAGTAAAACCACATTCATTGATGAAATGACATAAGGGATGGAAAGGGGGATGATTTGGACCGTTTTTATTTCAGGGGGGTATGCCATCCCCCCTCATCACCCCTCATCCCCCATCAACTCCAGTACTGAGTGTACCCCAACGCAAAACTGCATTTGGGAAGTCATCATTCTCATGTATTGCAATGACTCAATGGAAAACTCTGCCAACAGACATTATTTCATGTAAAAGTCACCACACCTTCTCACATCTTGCCAAACATTGGTTACTGTCAAGACAAGTGTGTGTACATTTATGAAGTGTGTGTGTGTGTGTGTGTGTGTGTGTGTGTGTGTGTGTGTGTGTGTGTGTGTGTGTGTGTGTGTGTGTGTGTGTGTGTGTGTGTGTGTGTGTGTGTGTGTGTGTGTGTGTGTGTGTTTCTTAGGTGCCAACAGATCCCATGCTCTGTTGAATCTGCTTCCATGTTTTATTTATCTATTTTATCTATTGTCTTTTTGCTTTGTTCTGCTCTTTTACTTATTTATTCTTTTTCTATACTATTTTTTTTGTACTATTCCATCAACCTGCCCAGGGGACTACATGTTGAAAATAGAAAGTTGCTACAACCTGTCACAATGCATATTCTCTTGCAAAAGATGAATGTCTTATTGTGCACTGTCCCTGTCAAGTAACGAGGTACAAATACTTTGTTTCCTTACTTAAGTAGAAATTTTGGTTATCTATACTTCACTGGAGTAATTATTTTTCAGATGACTTTTTACTTTTACTCCTTACATTTTCACGCCATTATCTATACTTTTTACTCCTTACATTTTAAAAACAGCCTCGTTACTCTATTTCATTTTGGCCTTTAAATAAAAACTAATCAGTTAAATTGCTCCATCCGGATAGAGTGAATTTGGTTGTGGTTGTTTCAGATGTTCTTGTCCAGTTTTGTTCTTACATCCGTTCCCTCAGATTCCTGCAACTAAACTTGGATCTACATTCCAATAAAGGTTAGGATAAATGATAACATGCCTCTGAAGTTTGACTTTTTGCACCATTACAAATACAATACTTATAGGCAACTAGTCATCATATCTCCTGCTCTCTGAAACACATGTTAATGCTCAATAGTACACATATATGGTTCTTTAATATATTTGCATTATACTAAGATGCATTCATTTTCAATGGCTTTTGTCCTTAATGGCTTTTTTCCCCCTTACATTACTTTTACTTTTATACTTTAAGTAGTTTTGAAACCAGTACTTTTATACTTTTACTTGAGTAAAAAACTTGAGTTGTGTGAATACTTTTGACACCTCTGGTCCCTGTTTTGAACTAAATAAATAATTTACAAATAGAAGTGATTTTTCGGAGCGCTTGAAGGCAGCAGTGCTGGTATTTCCGAGGGTCCGTGAAGGCGCCAGGCTGGGAGCTCAGAGCAGGTAAAATAATCTGTTGTGATTTTTGATGTTTCTCTTCTCATCAAACCATCCAGGCGTGTTGACATCTGGAGACGTAAAAGCCTCTTATTAAAGACTCCTAGAGCTGGAGGAAAGTTTAATGTGCCGCATTTACCCTCAAACTCGTGCTAACATTAGCATTAGCGGTTAGCAGCTTCAGCTTTTTGTGAAAATGTGACAAAAAACTGTGTTTTTATTTCCCTGCTGGGAAACTACAACCTTCACTTTGTTGGCTGTAAAGGCATCTTTAAGGTTTCCCATCCCACAGAAGTAAAGATTATTAATACCTGCACAGACGAGGCTCGAATGATTGAATATTGATTCATGTTTGTGATCAATTATCGGTGAGAATCTGCTGATCAGCTTTGATTTTATTGTTTAACAGAATCAATACTTTCAAAAGCAACAATCAGCTTCCTAATGGCTGTTAAAAAAGTTAAAAGAAGCCCTCATTTTATTACTATTTTTGTATAAAAGTCTAATTGAAATGATCTGATCACCCTTGGTTTTATTATTCATTATTAATTAATTATTATTAAGCAAATACATCCTGAATTGAACAATAACATAATTAATTACAATGTTATTGTTCATTCAACAAGGATGAGGCCTGAATGGGGTGTAAATAAAACCATGTGGGCAACACTAAGTACCCCTAAAATCCAGCAGCCTGCAGTTGCATCTTTGTTTCCTGCATGACTTTATCAGTCTGTCACAACATTTTATACATTTCTGCTTTGCAGTGTTGATTCAAACTACTTTTATAACAGAATTGTTGTAGAAACTTATATATTGGTTAAAGGGAAGCAGAGGAATCCAAAAGGAGACGAAGCTATGAGTTACTTAGGTTATGTTTCCACTGAGCTGTACGGTACGGTATTTTGTGTGTTTTCTACGGTGGCCGACAAGGGCCAAACGCACTGCAACGGCCTAATGCTCTCTCAGTTAAAGAAAACGGCTTCAAGTACAGAAACGATTCAAATTCACAAACTCAAAACGAGGTACAAAAAGAGGAACGTGGTGCAAATGAAAAAACCGGCTGCAAAAAACAAAGACAAATGCAGCATCATCAAACGCGCTGCAAATAGAGAAACGATGCAAAGCACAAAACGATATAAAACAAGAAACAATCATCAAAAGAAAAACGCTTCATAACCGGTCACTACAACTAGAAGTGCTCCAGACCTGCAGGGGGCGCAGCTGACTGAACCACAGTGTTTACGTCCATGGTTTAAACATACAGCGGGAACGGAAATGTGATTTTTATCTGAGTATATTTATATACGATGTTTATATCACTGTACAACGCTGTACATTACGAGACGTTTCTTTATTATATTTTAACGTTACAGTCAGCTGTTCGGTCTCTCTCTACATCCCGTGTGTCTGTCCATTGAGCTGTTACGTTGAAAGCGCCCCCTGCAGGTTTGGAGCACTTCCAGTTGTAGTGACCGGTTATGAAGCGTTCGGATTGTACCGACGAAATACCAAAAACCGAGCGTAACAAAAACAAGCTGCTGGACGACCTCCATTGTTGCTGTTGGTAGTGTCTCTTTGGTAGCTTCGCTTTTGTTATTATTTTGTCACTACTATGAAGCCACGCTAGGAATTTGGTCTGGACTCCACATGGGCCGTGGTCCGACTGGCAGTGGAAACGCTCACCTGAATGGACTGGACCTGAACTGAACTGTACCGAACCGCTGAGTGGAAACGAGCCTTTCGAAAAGAACCTTTAAGGAGACAATCGGTGCGTCCGAAATGCCAAACTAAAAAGTAGTTCGGCACACTTTTGAGTAAATATCAGTAGTATGCACGTCACTTCCTGCCGTTGGGAGGAAGTGACGTGTCACAGCAGCAGTAGCAGCACCGCTCCACTCTTTCCCGTTTATCCTGGCCGAAACAAGATGACATTATATGATATTATTATATACGAATATTATAGTATTAATATTATATAATAATATCATTATACCTAATATTACACTTATGACGTATACGTATCACTTAGCAACCAAACGCCGCTGCATTGCATTGTGGGAAGTTTCTGCTCGGCTAGTGTCCATCAATCCACACTAATACATTTCTCCAGAATGAGTATGGATAGTACATACTATTGAGTACGTTCTAATGTTTCGGACGCACTAAAAAATCTTGCATACTCATTTTGCATACTGATTAGGGTGGAAGTATGCGATTTCGGACGCGCCAATTTCTCTAAACTCAAACCTGATAAATTCCGCTGTTTTGAGTATATGCATGTATGCATGCACTTATGCTGTTTTTCCACAGGTTAACGCCATTGTCACTACATATTATATCCTGCACAACATCCCTACTATAATAATGTGTTGCAAAAGGGACTCTTTGTAACCGTTTGATGCTAAAATGTTGTCATGTAAGAAATTCAAAATACCAGATTTGTTTAAAACTGGTAAAATGTTGATATGAGCAGCACAGGCCTCTGCAGCGGCCTTTTTCAAGTCGCTGGTTGGCATCAGCCTGGACCGCGGCGAGGCGACATCTCAGAGGGAATTTCTCCAGTTAATTCACTATGATCCATTTAATGATCAATCATTAATATCCCTGGTGTCACCCAGAATACAGTATAATTTGATGTATTTTTAAATACCAAGCATCGACATGAGTCTAAAGTTCCCAACAATGGTTTCTTTTGCAAAATGAACAAATCACTAATCCTTCATATGAGGTAATTTCATTTTCTTTTCTAATGTTTTCTGTCTTTAGGTGGCAGCCATGGCTCCAGAAAATGGACCGGAGTGTAAAACAGAATCTTCAGAGGAAAGTACGTGCCAATGTTTTTTGATTTATTGTTTTTTTTTGTTGTTGTTTTTTAAAATACCCTAATTTGAAAATAGCTGGGGCACTGTAAAATGTAAATAAAAACACAATGCAATGATTTTTAAATCTCATAAACCCAAAGTTTATTCACAAAAGAACATAGATAACATATAAAATATAGAAAATGAGGCATTTTATCGTTTCATAGGAGATATTAGCTCCTGTTGAGTTCAGTTGCAGCAAAGTGATAATAAAAAAAAAACACTTGGAGGAAAATCTGGATGTGATTAGGTTGATACAATTAAATTAAAAGTATTAAGAATTCGCCATATCAGCAAATGCAGGTTGAGGCTCCGTCTAGTGTTGTTTTTGTCAGACTGTTTCAATATTTTTTGACCATTCAGTTCGTCTCGTTTTGGTCAACGAAAATGAACACGCACATAGCAGAGTTTTTATTTTGTAATCTGCATTTTAGTCTGGTTTTTATTCCTCTACGATATTGCATTATATATTTAATTATCGTTGTCGTCACATGACCAGCATTTTTGTTGCATCTTGTCCTGTTTTCCTCAGGGGATAAAGGTTCGTTGACGACGATATTTAGTCATAATTTTCGTAGACGAAAGCAACTTTAGCTCCGTCACGCAAAGACGAAGCCACATGCGAGCAGCCAATCTCGTTTTTACTTATTTCCTTCAAAAGTTAATCAAATGTTTAAACTATGTCCTGTTGTGAGTGAAAATATGGGTTTATTAAAGCTAATTGCATTATGGTATTTTTTTTCAATCTACATTTTGCAGTGTCACAACTTTTATTGGCATCAGGGTTGTGGGAATCATCTCATGAAAACTGTCCATGTACGGAAGAGTATTAGGGCCAGGCAGGAGGAAAATAAAAACAATATTTTAGAGGAAGAAGATTTTTTTTTCATTATGCACTTCCAGAAAAAAGTTGAAATGTCGAGAAAAAAGTCAAAATGTCGAGAATAATGTTGAAGTGCAATTTTGAGAAAAAAGTCGAAATGTTGAGGAAAAAAGTCAAAATTTCGTGAATAAAGTTGAAATGTTGAGAAACAAGGGGAAATTTCGACTTTATTCTTGAAATTGTATTTAAACATTGATCTTGACATTTTGACTTTTTTCTCGACATTTCGACTTTTTTCTCGAAGTGCACAATAAAAAAAAACTCTTCCCCTCTCAAATATTTTTCCTCCTGCATGGCCCTAATACTCTTCCGTAGTCTATGTGCCTGGAATAAGAAGTAACAACCAAAGATCAGAACTGCCTGTCCCCCAATCTGCTCTCCTACTTATTATTTGTAATTTTACGAGGACTTACTCCGAGGTTTGTCTTTGCGACTCCGACAGGTCCAGATCTCCAGGAGAAAGCGACGTCCGACTCTGATTCCACATACGACGATGTTTGGGCCCCCGTTGAGCCCCGGAGCCCCAAACGAGCACGGAGAAACGTGTCGGACAAGTGCTACCCTTGCTCCGTCTGCGGCAAGACGTTCGACCGGCCGTCCAAGCTGGAGAGACACAAGCCGGTCCACAGCAGGAAGCCCAAGACCCTCCACCAGTGCCCGTACTGCGACAAGAGCTTCACGCAGCAGGAGAAGCTGCTCCGGCACCAGAAAAACCACGGCAGGACTAACAAGCACCCGTGTCCCGACTGCGGGAAAGTGTTCAACCGGCCGTCCAAGCTGGAGAGGCACAAGCGCACCCATGAGAAGAAGAAGAATCCCTGCGCGCCCCACCAGTGCTCCTTCTGCAAGAAGACGTTCAGCAAACTCAACAAACTGGCGCGCCACCAGCGCATGCACACGGGCGAGAAGCCCTTCACCTGCCCCGTCTGCGGGAAGGGCTTCTCCGAGGCGGGGCACTGCAAGGCCCACGAGAAGACGCACGAGGAGCAGCCGGAGAAGCCCCACTGCTGCTCCGACTGCGGCATGCGCTTCTTCAAGGCGTCGGAGCTGCGCCGCCACCTGCGCTCCCACACGGGCGAGAAGCCCTTCACCTGCGCGCTGTGCGAGAGCAGCTTCTCGCGCTCGGAGGGCCTGAAGCGGCACATGCGCAGCCACACGGGCGAGCGGCCGTACAAGTGCGTCATCTGCGGGAAGGGCTTCTACTCGCGGCAGGACCTGAACACGCACGGCCTCACGCACTCCGGGGAGAAGCCGCACCTCTGCCCCGTCTGCGGCAAGGGCTTCTCGCAGCTGGGCAACATGAAGGAGCACGAGCAGAACGTCCACATCAAGTCGGAGAAGTACATCTGCAACGAGTGCGGCGCCACCTTCACGCGCTACAAGTCCATGACCAAGCACCAGCGCACGCACACCGGGGAGAGGCCGTACCTGTGCACGACCTGCGGACGCAGGTTTTCCTGGAGCCACTCGCTGAGCCGACACCGGCGGAGTCACGCCCACAGACAGATGTGTCTGGACGCCTCCAAGGACCCGAGTCCTGAAGGGACGTCCGAAAACCCCGGCAGCTTAAAACAGGCGGAATCCTCACAAGAATGCTGAGAGATCGTATCCCAGATGAAGCCTCTTTTCCCTTTCAGGGGTCGTCTCACGTTCCACGTATTGATTTATCATGTTTGATACCCTTCCGGGTCGCCTCCTTGTTCTTTTTTGAGCTTTCTCGAGATACCGATACCAGTTTTTATTTCCGATAGTGATTCCAATGTCTCTACTTTTGGGTATCGGCCAACACTTGTGGCTTTTTACACTAGTACCTACTCAGCCCGACTCGACTCGCCTTGTCCTCATTTTTTTTCTTTCCGATACCCAGATCAGAAGTAGGAGGTTGGAGTCAAGCTGCTGTGACGTATTTGATTGTGTATCTAAATGAAGAAGACAACAACACTAAAGATGTAGAACCTGGAGGAGATTATCTATGTACTGCTGGGTCTGTGGCTTGTGTTCGATATCAAGTTAAAGGAGCTTGAGGCAGGATTTATGAAAAAAATTCGTATACGCTTTAAGTTTTCTAGTAATAATGTCAGATGAAGCGTTCCAAACCAAAAAGAATGATTCCTCTAGTGTATCTCTCCGTTGCCTTGAACAGGCTGTGTGCTGCAAAATGTGCTGCAATTCCGGGCCGGAATTTCCCGCGCTGTCCTGCGGATGTGACGTCAAATGACGCTGCATGTGCGTTCTCCCCGTTCTCCCGTGCCGGCTTCACTGTTGGCTGCAGTACCCCCAACGGCCGTCGTGGCGAAGGGTGGCACTAGAGTTTGCATGTTCTCCCCGTGTTCCCTTGGGTAGATAATGGGAGCTACCCTCACAAAAACATGCACACAGTCCTGGGCTACACATGCCCCCTCTGGCCAACCGGGGCGCCAGATGGGGTGGGGAGGATCCAGCCGGAATAACGTGATCCTTCCACGCGCTACGTCCGGCCGGAGAAACCCCACCCTGTCTGGTGAAAAGATGCGGCCTGCTCACTCCTCAGGTTAAGGAGGAGACCTGAGCTCCCGGGGTTGGTAGAGGATGGCAATGCCCAGGACTGTCACTTAGGTAGGAGCACGGGGTGGCAAAAATGGGAAAAAACCGGGATAAAAATATTTAAAAAAAAAAAAAAAAAGAAATGAGTGAGAGAAGCTTCAAGCAGCAACACTTTTTTTTTTTAAACACTTTATTTATAGCTTTTTCCATGTAACAGAATATAATAACAATAACAAATCAACCCCGCCCACCCACCCCTCACAAGGTCAGAAACAATAAGTAAATAAATAAATAAAATGAAAATAAATTAAACAGAATCAACAAACAAAGGTAAACACATTATATCTGTATGTAGATATGCCCTCACACACACTTTGATAGACTTATATTTTGGATTGAAAGCATGACGGGGACACTCTCTGTCGTGCGCACAGATCCAGCTGGTCACTTCATATGCAGCATGTTAGGATAGTATCAAGTAAGAGATATGTTCTCAATGAATTCTATGAAGGGAGTCCAGACTTGAATAAATCTGTCCTTACGACCAGAGTTATTATCGTTCACGAAAACTAACGAAATAACGAAAACTAAAATTGAAAAAACAATTTCGTTAAAGGAGCTTGAGGCAGGATTTATGAAAAAAATTCATATACGTTTTAAGTTTTCTAGTAATAATGTCAGATGAAGCGTTCCAAACCAAAAAGAATGAGCCCTCTAGTGTATTTCTCCGTTGCCTTGAACAGGCTGTGTGCTGCAAAATGTGCTGCAATTCGGAGGCCGAATTTCCTGCGCTGTCCTGCGGATGTGACGTCACATGACGCTGCATGCGCTTTCTCCCCGTTCTCCCGTGCCGGCTTCGCTGTTGGCTGCAGTACCCCCGACGGCTGTCGTGGAGAAGGGTGGCGCTAATGAGTCTCATTTCTTAAAGGAGCCGTCTGTAAGAAATGTCCAAAACTGGTACTGCAGTCACTTTCAAAATATTGTTGAGCGGCGTGTTCCCTCCCCCTCCTCCCCCCGACCAGAGGTTGCCAGGTAGGCTGCAGAATGCAGCAGGAACGTAGGCTGCCATGGCTGCGATAATTAGAGCCGAGCTGGCAACCCGGATGCCGAAACATTACTGACTTGGTGATTGGGAGATAGGTGGAGGGTGGAGCTTCAGAAACAATACTGACTTGGTGATTGGGAGATAGGTGGAGGGTGGAGCTTCAGAAACAATACTGACTTGGTGATTGGGAGATAGGTGGAGGGTGGAGCTTCAGAAACAATACTGACTTGGTGATTGGGAGATAGGTGGAGGGTGGAGCTTCAGAAACAATACTGACTTGGTGATTGGGAGATAGGTGGAGGGTGGAGCTTCAGAAACAATACTGACTTGGTGATTGGGAGATAGGTGGAGGGTGGAGCTTCAGGCCAAAACAAAAAATGACAACATAAACATCAGTTGAGGGCTGCAACTCCTCTTTTTAAACTGGAATATCCTGGCTTGAGTGCTGTTGTCAGTGACATAAGTATTTGAAATGAACATGATTTTTAAATGTCTGTTGACATATCGGGGTCATTTTATGATTGGTTTTATTATTGCTCTTACATACTCCTTTAACTGAACTAAATAAAAACGAAAATTAAAAGACAAAAACGATAACTAACTGAAATTATATTGCGTGTTTAGAAAACTAACTAAAACGAAATGAAATTATTGATATAATTTCCTCCGTTTTCGTCCCTGTCAATATAAGCCTCTTGGTATGATCAATTTATTCCGCTCTGGCCGTTTATCTCCAACTGGCAGCTACGGCACCTTAGCGCCTCATGGTCCGTGACGTCAAAACTAAAACTAAAACTAAAACTAAACTAAAACTAAGCATTTTTGAAAATATAAAAACTAATAAAAACTAGCAAACCCACACTAAAAACGAATTCAAACTAACTGAATTGAAGGAGAAAAAGTCAAAACGAAATAAAACTAAACTAAAATGAAAAATTCAAAACTATTATAACCCTGCTTACGACCACTATTGACTATATTTCAGCTTCTCTAGTGGGATCATAGAAAGCACCTCCTTAACCCAGTGTTTAAATGAGGGCGGTGTAGCCGAACCTCCACTGCATAAGAATTAGCCTCCGAGCCATCAGTGTTAAGAAAGCTATGGCATTTAACTGCAAGATAGTAAATTGTGCGTCTCAGGGTGTTGTTCCAAAAACAGCGATTACAGGATCAACGTTGACACCCCGTATGTGAGATATAGCCTCGAAAAGTTTTGTCCAGAAGCTGTTCAGAGACCTGCATGACCGCAGCAAAACTTTTTAATTTTCTTTTTTTGTCTCGGCGCTGCTGAAAAGTCCGTTGGAGCCGCGAGCAGCTATGAAGTGACAGAGCTCCTGGTAGATCTGGTCATTCCTTATCTCCTCTAGATCCCTTTTTAATTCTCTCCTCAGCACCAGGTTTATGAACATCTGCACCTCAGAGTGCGATCACCAAACAGACTTCTGCTGTCGTTGCTGCTCGAATAAAATGAACAAGAATCCGCCGTCAGAGTGGCTCTTTCTCTGATGTCACATCCTGACTCAGACGTCTGACTCCAACCCCCCGACCAATCGGTGGCCTGTAGTGTGATAACGTCAGATACAGCCGACTCAGCCGCTTAGAACCTCGGCAGAGTAGTTACAGAAAAGTATCTACTCGGCACGTTAGACCCCTAGTGGGAAAGAACCAAACTGAGGCGAGTCGAGTCGGGATGAGCAGGTACTAGTGGAAAAGCGCCATTAGAACTTTTCTGATATTTGATTTACTGATTCTTTTTGTCGGAGAAGAATTTTTTGTTTTTTTTAAATACCTGATCACAGTTTGGTCCTCAAGGACGAGGAATTATGCCATTTTATCTGCCATCGTTCTTGTTTTAGTCTGGAAACCACAACCCTGCATGTCACTGTGTTCCTGGTAAAATGTTTCAGCCGTAACTAACACCGGCCGGTACATCGTGCTTGGATGTAAATACCACCAATACCCTCATTGTTTGGCAGTATCTGCTACCGATACCAATATTGGTGGATCGTAAGAGAAAAAACAAAACTCTGGTTCTTTTCTTCTTCGATACACAGAAGTGGTCTGCTTCCTCTGGATTCAGCTTTTATGGAAGCAAATCTGTACCATAATTCAAGTTAAAATGGATTTTTTAAAATCCTTTATTCTCAGAATACAGCCGCATTCTCTGACTCATAAATAAAATTAATAATAAAGCATCCAAACTGCCTTTTCATTTTCTTCTTCAACACTCATTCTGTGACTTAATTATATTGATGATGAAAAAGATATTGCTTTTTTCCATTTTCGTGCATATTTGATGTTGGAGAGAGAGAGGAAAAGTGATGCGGGATGTGACACGTAGAGGTTCAGACATTTTCTCAGCGGTGGGAAGTTTCCAGTTTCAAGCTTTATTGTCAGATATGCTACATGTTCAACATACAGCACAATGAAATTACAGTCTTCTCTGACCCACGGTCCAAAATACAAGTAATAAAATGTATTGATTTATGTCACAACCACAGTATAGAGGATAACAACATTAACACAGGTATGAATCTATGTACAGGAGCTATATCCATATAGATAATAGATTTATACACACGTGCATTCACACACATTTTGAACATATAGAACCCCTTGTAAATAAATGAATCAGTTTTCAATGAATGTACACAAAATAAATAAATAAATCTATCTATCTATCCATCCATCCATCCATCTATCTATCATTTTCTGAGTCTTAGCAATTTATGAAAAAAAACATACATATATACATATAAAGTAATGCAGAAAGTAATTAATATTAGTTTAATGCTAAACTTTATCGTTGTAAGTTCTACACAGATACTCACATATGTTATTATATGTTATATGGTATATGTTAATACATGATTAATACAATCATGTATTGATAATTTGTTATTCTCAAAATATTTGATTTACTAATACATAATGATACGTTTAGGTTCCTAAAGCATCTTCGTTAAAGCAGCATTTCACTGCTGCTGCTTTGTGTCCAGCTGCTATTGATTGAATTCATGACGCATTTTTCTTCTAAATATTTTTCTCTTAAATTGAGTTTTTCAATTACTTTCATATGTGTTCTAATTAATAATTGAATTCGTTTTGGAGCTGTTGTTTCAAGCAGTTGAATTTATAACAAAGCATCTTAGCCTGTTTTTCCGATATTAAAATATTTCAAAAAGGCAAGAAAGAAGAAAATCAACATACAAGTACCATAAATATCCACTGAGGTGTAGAAAGTGAGCTAATATCCATAACTGATTTCCCTCTTCTTCCCCCCCCCCCCCCCCCCCCCCTTTTCTTAAGAAACGTGTTTAACGTTCGCTCCTTTTTAAGGTTGGGAAGTTTCCGACAGCACGTGAACGCAGCAGCGCAGGAACGATCAACCGGAGAGTCGGCGGTTGCTAGGCAACCGTTGGTTTCAGAGCAAACGGACAGTACAAGACCTCGGCGAGAAACGGACAAGTTGACGACAAAAAGTAAAAAAAACTTACTTTTATTGACCAAAAACTTAACATATTTATGACCAAAGTATCCCCGTTTTTGACATTTGAACCCATTTTGTTTTCTCAGGCGATGGCTGCTGAAAAACAGGAGAATAGGTTGCAGTTGGAGGCTATTATTGGCTTTAACGGTAGGTTTTAACGGTACATTTACGGTACATTTACATACAGAAAATGGATTATTGATGATGCAAAATGCATTTAACATTGTATACTTACCAGAAAATGTTTAAAATAAAACTCCAACTTCCAACTGTTGATCTGCATGTTACAAGTTAGACTACGTACTATATATATATATATATATATATATATATATATATATATATATATATATATATAAAATATATAATATATACATATATATTGTGACATTTTACAAATCCTCAGCCATTTGTATATACTTATTTGATCTGCAAAAAAAATTAAAACAAAACAAAATACCAGAAAATGTTTAAAATAAAACTCCAACTTCCAACTGTTGATCTGCATGTTACAAGTTAGACTACGTACTATATATATATTTTTTTTTTCGAGTTGTACAAAAAGATCAGGGGGGATGGTGGATTTTATCATATGGGGACAGATAATTTGTGCTGATTACAAATAATATAATATATTACAAATAATAGCACTGACCAAAACACCTGCAGAAATACTGCAGGAATGACATAGCAGCAGTTAAATGCAGCCTTCTGTAAGCTTTAAATATCCACTGGGCTTACATCAAATACATCAAAACACAACAATAAAAAACAGTTTTCTGAACTTATCAATATGACTCTGTCCTTCACAGGATAAGTAAAATGGATCACTGCAAAAACTCAAAACCTTAACGAGAATATTTGTCTTATTTCTAGTTAAAATGTCTCATTTTAGTAAAAAAAAATCTCATTACACTTAAAACAAGACTCATCACTGGAAAAAACAATTTTCACCTGATTCAAGTAGATTTTCACTTGAAATAAGTAGAAAAATCTGCCAGTGGAACAAGATTTTTTTGCTTGTAATGAGAAGATAAATCTTGTCCCACTGGCAGATTTTTCTACTTATTTCAAGTGAAAATTTACTTGAAACAGGTGAAAATTGTCAAATAAGTTATTTTTCTTGTGTTATTTTTCTGGTGATGACTCTAAATGTTGAAATAGCAGTAAAACCACATTCATTGATGAAATGACATAAGGGATGGAAAGGGGGGATGGCAGTTTTACAGGGGGGATGATTTGGACCATTTTTATTTCAGGGGGGATGCCACCCCCCCTCAACCCCCCTCAACTCCAGTACTATATCTCCAACCGTATCCTGAAAAACGGAATCGTCCCGTATTTATAAATTAAAGTCCGCGTCCCGTATTGAGCTGAAAAGGGACGCACTTTGTCCCGTATTACTGTGAGAGTCAAAAAATTTGACTCTCACAGTAGTTTTTTTCTGTTTAACTGTAGTCTACATTCATGGCCTTTGAGACACAAATATGTTTACAAGTTTTCTACAGACTTTCTGTTTACACTTTTGTTATTGCACTAGAAATGTGCACTATTACAGAATAGAGGTTCTGCTTTCTTTCTATTGTTTTATTTTAATTTATACCATTTTAAGTTAAGCAGGACAGGTTTCTGTTTAAGAAAGATAATTATTTTATTCAGTTCATTTTTTTTATTTTGTATTAAAGGGAATTGCTGGATAATAATTAGTTTTCCATGTGTTCATGGCATTCAAAATTAATCAGCTGATCATCCAATATCTTATACTTGTATGTATTTGTTTTGATGGTTTCTTTCCCCAGGACATGTGCCCTCCGGCCTGAAGCTGCATCCAGACCAGGAGCACATCATCTCTCCTCTGGGATCCACGCTGATCCTGGAGAACATCAGGGATGGAAAGCAGTGGTTCCTGCGCGGACACACAGGCAACATCTCCTGCATTGCAGTGTCCAGAAGTGGGGCATACATTGCCTCTGGACAAACTACCTCCATGGGCAGTAAAGTACGTATTTATACACCAGAGATATGTATTTGCTACCTTTATCTAGTCCCTCATTTATTTGTTTTCTCTTGAAATATTCCGCACTTTGTTTTGTTTTAATTTTTTTTGCAGAACAAATGAGTATATACAAATGGCTGAGGATTTGTAAAATGCAATTACAAAAACAAAAATGTCATACATTCTGGATGCATTACAAATCAACTGAAATATTGCAAGCCTTTTATTATTTTAATATTGCTGATCATGGTTTACAGCTTAAGAAAACTCAAATATCCTATCTCAAAAAATTAGAATATTCTGGGAATCTTAATCTTAAATTGTAAGCCATAATCAGCAATATTAAAATAATAAAAGGCTTGCAACATTTCAGTTGATTTGTAATGAATCCAGAATGTATGACAGTTTTGTTTTTTTAATTGCATCACAGAAAATAAAGAACTTTATCACAATATTCTAATTTTCTGAGACAGTATGTATGTATGTATGTATGTATGTATGTATGTATGTATGTATGTATGTATGTATGTATGTATGTATGTATGTATGTATGTATGTATGTATGTATGTATGTATGTATGTATGTATGTATGTATGTATGTATGTATGTATGTATGTATGTATGTATGTATGTATGTATGTATGTATGTATGTATGTATGTATGTATGTATGTATGTATGTATGTATGTATGTATGTATGTATGTATGTATGTATGTATGTATGTATGTATGTATGTATGTATGTATAGAGAGAGAGGAGAGAGAGAATTTTTAAATATTTTTGTTATTATTCAAAGTCAAAGGTCTACATGGACTAAACTGACTGTGGCCTTAAACGCTTTCGATGTCTTGTTTCGGCATTGGAAGCTTCTGACAGACTAACTGAGTTAATTGGAGGTTCGTCTGTGGCTATATCTGAAAGCACACCTTCAAACAAAAGGTTTTATTGCGTGACATCATGGGAAAAGCACAAGAAATCAGGTGAAATGTGGTTCATCCCTGAGTGCAGCTCAAGATGCCACCATACTGTCCAGGAAGAAGACGTTAAGGTTAAAAAGGGAGAATCCCAGCAGACCTAAAGGAGAAAAAGGACCTCAATTTTATTGTTAGACATGGAGAGAAAATAAAAACAGTTTTAAACAGAGCTGGGTAGATTAGCCAAAAATTGTACTCAAGTAAAAGTACTGTTACTTCAGAATAATATGACTCAAGTAGAAGTAAAAAGTCGTCATCCAAATAATTACTTGAGTAAAAGTAAAAAAGTACTTGGTGAAAAAACTACTCAAGTACTGAGTAACTGTTGAGTAACATCTGATTTATTTTTTAACACAACCATTCAAACAGACAAAACTACAAAATAATTATCTTCAGGGAAATTAAATCAATAAAATAATACAATTAATTAAAATTAATAAAAAAATAGCTTAAATTAAAATAACCTTAAAGTAAATTCAAGTACTTTAATACATAATAAAATAAATTAAATAATAACAGGATAAAAAAATTAAATAAAGCACAAGTAGCACAGAATTTCAAGCCTTTGTACTTTTCTTTTTTAACCAGGCAGAACTAGAACAAGCCCATGAACTCATAGAAACTCTGTGTGTGTTTGAGTCTGTGTAAATGTGACAAAACATGCAAAAACAAACATTTTTCCCAAAGAATCACTCAGTGATGTCATGAGATTGACGCGTACGCGGATAAAAGGGATAAAAGAAAAGTTCAGCTCAACGTAGCCTAATGTAGCGGAGTAAGAGTAACAGTTTCTTCTTCACAAATCTACTCAAGTAAAAGTAAAAGTATAGTGATTCAAAACTACTCCTAAAAGTACAACATTTCCCAAAACTTACTCAAGTAAATGTAACGGAGTAAATGTAACTCGTTACTACCCACCTCTGGTTTTAAATGTGCACCTTTTTTGTTCCCAGGCCCCAATAATTATCTGGAACTATGCTGAGAGGACAGTCTACGCCTACCTGACGCTCCACAAGGGCCTAGTGCAGGCCCTGGACTTCTCTCCCAACGAAAAGTACCTCGTGTCTCTCGGGGGTATTGATGACGGCAGGTAAGCAGCGGGTGTAGATGCCGGGCTCCCGTCATGTGACCAGGACACCTGGGAGTGACGTGTGTGATGTTTGCTGTGTGTGATCAGTCTAGTTGTCTGGGACATGGAGACCAAGGAGGCCGTTTGTGGAGGTCTAGCATCAGCCAGAAGTGCAGGTCAATGTCTCACCGTCCGCTACTCCAACACCAACGACAATATATTTGTGTCTGGCGGGAGGTGAGTTGACTGTTCTGCACACAAGTGTGGGCCCACATTTCACGTAATCAATGCTGTTTAAGTGTCAGAAGTTTGCAAAAGACAGAAAAGTTAGTATCCCCTCCTTTAATTCTTTTTTATTTAACAAAATGTAAATTATGTTATCTTAATGGTCTTACTATAAGGCAAATACAACATTGGACAAACAACACAACAAAATGACTTTTTTCACTGTGGCATTATTAATTTAACAAACTGAAAGCATACTAACTAGTGTGGGAAATACCAAGTACCCCCCCCATCATCCATCCTGAGGCAGATTTTCTGGCATTCTTGTCCGGATCTGAACAAAACTTTATTGAAAATATACAAACTCTCAAAGAGGATAATGGACAAATATCAATTTAAATGCAATATGAAAAGAAAGGAAAATAAAAATGAAAAATTAGGATTCTTGTAAGGAATACAAAAAAAACAACAAGGCGCTCTAAGAATTAAAAGGTGGATATGAATAACAAAATAAATTAAGCATTTAAATTCACATAATGGAGCATAGAAAAGGAAAAGAGTTATTAAATTAGAATAACTAATAACGAGCAATGTCTAGACTTATTTTACTTGCATTTTTGTTTTCTACTCTTTTGAGACATGTGAAAAAAATCTTAAAATCATTAATAAAACCCCAGAAGGAGGGTTTACAATTTCTCCATTTGGCACAATGAATATGGTACTTACCAGTAACAAAATTATATTAATAAAATAAATATTAATTAAATTAATTATTAAATATATTATATTATTATTATATTATTAAATTATTAGAATAATTCCAAATCATCCATGAATAAAATAATATGGCTTAATTCAAAAGGTGGAACATTATTAATTTTAAGAGATATCCAATTGTGTATGTCTGTCCAGAAACAATGAGACAAAGGACATTCATAAAACAAATGATCCATTTCTTCATCCTTTTTGCAGAAGAAACATTGATCTACCTCAAATTTACATCTTTTTTTAAGATTATGCCACAGGATAGACCTCATTCATAATTTTAAAATGTGCTTCTTTAACTTTAGGCAAAATAGGCCATTTAATAAATTTGTTTAATGTGTTTATATTTACCATGCAAGAATCCTGTCGAATTATCCTTCTGCAAAAATCATGCAACAATCTGGATTTAAAAACATTACAAATAAACTTGTTACCACACTTTTTATCAGTCAGAGTACATCCTTCGATTCATAGATTTGGTAATTCATTTGAAAGCTGTATTATACACCAAAAGGTTCTGAATTAGGTGACTCAATGGTAGAGGAATAACTCTACATATTTTGTTGAATTCTATATGAGAACAACTAAAATAATATATTTTTTTGAAATCTGTATAACTTAAAAGAATCCCTTTACATCAACGTCCAGACACGTGGCCCCGCAGTCGTATCCGTGGTGTCACAGAGCGGGACCCGGGCACAGTACTGCCCACACCACACTTTTTTTAACTTGATCTTTGTCAAATAAATGATGGCACGGTGAAAAATGATTTTGTTCATCTGAGGTAATATGTCCTTAATACTTTTTTAAAATGTTTTTATACCCCAAAGAAATCTAAAAATCAACAGATTCAGGAGGAGCCACTAACTTTAGCATGATCTGCTTTTGAAATGACTCCTCATGTACAGAATTGCCTCCTCAATTAACGTGCCTTTATATCTTCATTAATTATACCAGTTATTATCTGTTAGTATGTTAATTCCATTGTTCATTCCTGAGCAGTGGCGTGTTACGAGTCTGGGAACTGGATCTGGCCAACAGAAAGATCAGCCCCACAGAGTGCTATGCAGGGAAATTGACGAGGATTGTGAAATGTATAGAGGTATGAATCTGAATCCAGAACACAGCATTGCCCTAATGTGTCAGGAGGATGCAGGAGTAGGACCGGAAGGAAGTACGGAATATTAGGGCCATGCAGGAGAACAAATATTTGAGAGGGGAAGGTTTTTTTTTATTGTGCACTTCGAAATGTCGAGAAAAAAGTCAAAATTTGTCGAGATTAATGTTGAAATACAATTTCAAGAATAAAGTCGAAATTTCGCCTTTTTTCCTCAACATTTCAACTTTATTCACGTAATTTTGACTTTTTTCTCGACATTTCGACTTTTTTCTCGAAATTGTATTTCAACATTAATCTCGACATTTCGACTTTTTTCTCAACATTTCGACTTTTTTCTCAAAGTGCATAATGACAAAAAAAATCTTCGGCCTCTAAAATGTTATTTTTTATTTTTCTCCTGCCTGGCCCTAATACTCTTCCGTAAGAAAGAGACTGAAAGGCAGAGGAGAGCAAAAAAAAAAAAAGACCTGCCAGAACAGGATAATTGCAGGAAAAAGCAATAATTAAAAACAGGTGGATAGCAAATATGAGCACAAGTCTCAGAGTTCTCGCTCTGTTTCTCCGTAACTTTCTTGATCTTGTTCTGTGAGTCTTCAATTAAAGAGAGAGTAATAGAAAATGTCACTTCGAAGAACATCTTTAGTTTTGGACAGATAATTGCGACTGCTGCTACCACTGTTGCGAAAATAGGGTAAAATGGGCCTGATTTAGGAGGTGCAGGGAGTAAATGTCCTGCAGCACCTGCCAGATGGCAAAAATGAGACGAGGTGATGAGAGGGGTGAGTGTCGTCCCTCAGAGTGATGCTGGTTTCACGTCGGTAGTGTGTTATGAGGCCATCATTAAGTGCGGTCACTAGGGATCTGGATACTTTTCCTTTCAGCTTCTGTGTGCAGTCTGTCTGCCTCGCTGTGATGCTGCACATTTGAACCCCCCCCGACAGAACAGCAGCTCTGCACAAAAGGTTGGATTTCTTGACCATCCTTAGCTGTGGCCTTAGCTGGCCATGTGAGCTCTTTAGAAATGTAGAAGTTCAAGTTGACTTCATTAGTACCCAGCTAGATTTGTTTCGCAGTAGATGGGAGAAGGCATCTCACACACAATCTTTACAGTCATTAATTTGACACAAGACAAATACTGTCTCAGAAAATTAGAATATTGTGATTTTCTGTAATGCAATTACAAAAACAAAAATGTCATACATTCTGGATTCATTACAAATCAACTGAAATATTGCAAGCCTTTTATTATTTTAATATTGCTGATCATGGCTTACAGCTTAAGAAAACTCAAATATCCTATCTCAAAAAATTTGAATATTTTCTTAATCTTAAACTGTAAACCATAATCAGCAATATTAAAATAATAAAAGGCTTGCAATATTTCAGTTGATTTGTAATGAATTCAGAATGTATGACATTTTTGTTTTTTTAATTGCATTACAGAAAATAAAGAACTTTATCACAATATTTTAATTTTCTGAGACAGTCCTATATTAAGATTTGCCGGACTTCTACTCTTTACCGTCCTGCGGTAGCCGGCTCTTCTCTGAATCTCCGTTGCCGTGGTTACCACCTGGCAGCTGATCCAGCGCAATGATATTAAAGATATCAGGCAATTTGACTTGTTTTCTAGGTGTAGGTTTTCACTTTTAATGTACACCTGCCAGCCAATCAGAGTCGAGTATTCACACAGACCGTGGTATAAATAGAGGTAAAACCAAGGTCAGGGTTTCTAATAAATATAAATAAATAAGTTAAAAGCAGGATAGACCTAATGTGTTATGATTTGTTTAAAAGAGAGACAGCAGCAGGGACAAGCTGTTCCTGTAGCGTGTGGTCCTAGTTCTGGGGACTATGAATCTTCGTTCTGATGGCAGTAGCTGGAACTCACTCGCTAAGGGATGGGAGGCATCGTTGAGATGGAGCTGGAGAGAAGCTGCTTCGCATACAGCGACTCCAGGCCCAGCTGTGTTTCCCCAATCAGCCGACCTGACCGTTTAATGATCTGGTTAAATGAGCTCATTTCTTTTAGGGGGCAGGTTTCCAAACCATGATGCTAGTGAAAAAGTTAAAACAGATTCAATTAAAGCGTGACAAAAAAGTGTCATCATGGTCCTATCAATGTGGAAACGGGAAAACTTCGCTGCTGGTGTCCCTTCCTGCTCACAGCTTTGCAGTTCTCTTTACATTTTAGGGATAGGGTCAATGATTGTCCCCAGATATTTACAGGACTGCACCTGTTCAATCACTTGTCCCTTAATCTTAACAGGTTCAGGTGTTTTGGCATTCTTCCGTAAATCAATTGCCATGTCTTTGGTCTTTGTTAGATTGAGCTGTAAGTATGAGTCTTCACACCTCTTGACAAAGTTGTCAACAACAGGGCCGTGGTCATTTTCATTTCCCTGCAGCAGGCTAACAATCACAGACTCATTGCTTGTTAAAAGTGCTCCGACACATATTAGCGTATAAGATGAATAACAATGGTGAGAGAACGCATTTTGTCAGATAAAAACCCATTAAAGGAGCATGAGGCAGGATTGAGGCAGGATTTATGATAAAACGTAAACGTTTTAAGTTTTCTAGTAATAATGTCAGATGTGCTGCAATTCCGGGCTGGAATTTCCCGCGCTGTCCTGCGGATGTGACGTCACATGACGCTGCATGCCCGTTCTCCCCGTTCTCCCGTGCTGGCTTTGCTGTTGGCTGCAGTACCCCCGACGGCCGTCGTGGTGAAGGGTGGCGCTAGAGAGTCTCATTTCTTAAAAGGAGCCTCATGCTCCTTTAACTCATGACTCTCTGCGTCCTGTTTGTTAAGAATTTTAAAATCCAGCCCAAAATATGCAGGTATAACCCCCAAAACCGGCCCAACCTCTGGCCCTTTGCTGCATGTCTTCTCTCTCTCTGCCTCGTTTCCTGCTCAACTACTGTCACAATAACAACAGATGTTCCTCTTACGTGTTGATATTCAGTGAATGTCCTACTCATACTGTCTCAGAACTCCTGGACTACACCTACTCTTTACTCCGGCATTGATGCAAGAAATCTTTATTGTTTTTGTGTTAGGCATTTAGGGTTGTACAACTACAGTATATTCGTCTTGACAGAGACAGTGATTCTTTCAAAGAAATATCAGATTCATGTGCTGAGGTGAGGTGCTCGTCTTAAATTGTTTATTTTTGCACAGATCTCAGCGGATGATGGCCATTTTTTCTGTGGCACCACCAGTGGAGACATAATGAAAATCCAGATGAAGACGGGACGTATGAAAAACTACGGTCCGGACAGAGCGAAATACAGCCATGTAAAACACTATTTAAACACTCATATATTCAGTTTAGCTCTTTTGGGCACATGATTAAAATCATTGCGTCTGTCTTTTCCTGTGCAGGGAGTCAGCGCTCTCAAGGTGCTGAGCTCCGGAGAGCTGCTGGTGGGCTGTGGATCCGGCAACCTCACTTTGTGTTCCACAGACAAGTTCGAACCTCTGAAGTGAGTCTTGCGTCATCTGTATCACCCCAACCCCAACCTTTGGGTTTTCGGTAGTTTTTTCTGCATGAACTTGTCATAAAACGTGATCTGAATTTCATCTTTGGTCACAATAAAGGACAAAAACTGTTGGCTTAAGGAGATAACGCTTAACAATTGTAATATTTTATGAAGCAAATTCCTCATGTCCTTATGAACACCGAGAGGGAACATTCGAAGTTCTGTGAACCAGTGAACGAACCCCTTCAACAAATGCTAATTAGACTCAGGTGTGTGCATCCCTGCAGTAAAAGACAAACATTTAAAGTGAACCATGCTTCAGAAAAAGACCTCTGAAGACAAATGATCAGGAGTAG
Organism: Cololabis saira; assembly: GCF_033807715.1. Lineage (NCBI taxonomy): Eukaryota > Metazoa > Chordata > Actinopteri > Beloniformes > Belonidae > Cololabis > Cololabis saira. The sequence continues at coordinate 8,010,416 of NC_084587.1, read as the reverse complement.
TTGATCGGTCGAAGGAGAAGGATTCTTTTAATTGTTGGGGCAACAATTGGACAGACTGTCCATAACAAGACTCTGCCGTCCAACTATAGAGGGAATGCATTAATGTCACTTTCCCATTGGACCAGCCCCCTTACTCGCATTGAGTGGCAAAAACAGCTGCAACTAGTGGAGAAGACGGGATAACAGCTGATTATCGGCTTAAATTAAAGGCAGTTGGACTTGACAGTGACCCGTACAGTTACCCCAAGAACCAGTGGTCCATGGACATTAATATTTGGCCACAAATCCAGTTTCCTGATATTTATATGTACTTAATTTTCTACACCGGAGAAATACATGAAGCAAAGCTTGAAGGCATACAAAAGTCTTGACGCTTGGTCCAACTTCAAAGCAGGATTTGTTGGTGAAATTAAAGTGATGAGGACACCGAACTTTATGATTTGACCGTTTAACGTTAGCTACCCAAAAATCCAACATTACCTGATACAAAATGGGAACCGCAAATCCACGTTTCAGTGCCTGGAATCCAGTTGTTTCTGCGAATTGCAGCGATCCATTTGTCTCTCTTAAGCTTATTTTTGTGCAGTATGTAAAACGATCACTCTGATTTCTTGCTAAATCTATGAGTACAGTCGATCGCCCAAATGCTCTTTCCCATTTTAGATGTTTTCCAGTTGCTCAAACTGAAAGTTTACGCTGCCACTCAGTCTTTCTGCCAGTCAGTCTTTCTGCCACTCAGTGGGCGTAACCCGCTGTGAAGTCGCATCTGTGACGTCATGCGCATTCCCTCTATAATGACTCTTAACGGGACGATACAGGATCCTCACTGAGGGAGAGAAGACCCCACGAGGAACAGTTAAAGGCTTGAATTGTTTGGGAGGAATAGTCGTCATCATCTAGGCCTGGATCGCTAGTCTTCGTCGAGGAAAAAGAATTCCCAGGTTTATCTCCTCCAAGATAATGTCAGGCTCTCTGTCCAATAGAGGTAGGATTATCACTGCAGCAGGACAATCACCCTAAACGTGGAAGTAAATCCACCACAGATATGCTTCAGAAAAGAAAATGTACCTTTTGGAGTGTCCGAGTCAGAATCCAGGTCTCAACCTCACAGAGATGCTGCGGAACGACGTCAAGAGAGCCGTTCACACCAGACATCCTGCAAATGGTCAAAATAGCTCCTGAATGTTGTCTAGCTCTGATCCAGATATGCTGAAAGCACTTATCGTATTTTCCCGACTATACGTCGCTCCGGAGTACAAGTCGCACCAGCCATAAAATGCATAATAAGGAAGGGAAAAAACATATATAAGTCGCACTGGAGTTTAAGTCGCATTTTGAGGGGAAATTTATTTTATAAAATCCAACACCGAGAACAAACATGTAATCTTGAAAGACAATTTAAAATAAAAATAGAATAGAAGCAACAACAGGCTGGATAATTGTACGGTTTGCTTACGTTACATGACACAACTGAGAACGTGCCTGGTATGTTAACATAACATATTAAGAGTTATTCAGATAACTATAGCATAAATAACATGCTAAGAAGTTTACCAAACTATCCGTGTCTCTCCAGATAACTAAAATCCAATGAAATCTTCATCCTTGGTGTCACTTTTAAACAACTCTGCTAACTCCAGATGTAGAAGATGCAGCGCTTCCTCTTCTACGTCGCTTACGTCAGACTCATCGTCAGTTGCAGTTCGCCCTCTTGTGGTTTAGTGTGAAAATAACATGTGAGATGATAAACCGGTAATAATGTGTTAATAATTTCACACATAAGTCGCACCCCCAGCCAAACTATGAAAAAAAAAACGCGACATAGTCCAGAAAATACGGTACCACTAACTCCATGAGTTCACTTACTTTATCTGCATCAGCGGGACGAGAAACCGCTGATCTCTGCTGTGACTCTTTCTGCTGTCATCGTTCACATTTCATGACAAATACTTGCAGAAAAGCAGCCAAATCTAATGAGCTAATGAGTAATTATTTGTTTCACAGTGTTTCCCTCTTTGCATTTGTCTCTCCACTTTAGAAAAGTCCAGCTGGAAGGCGGCGTGACCTCCATCACTGGAGGAAATGATCAGCATATCTTCGTTGGCACGGAGGCCGCTCAGGTGTATCGCTTCGACTACGAGAGCTTCCAAGCAGAACTGGCGTCCACCAGCCACACCAACGCCGTCAAGGACGTAGTCTTCCCCTTGTAAGTGGGACGCTGCCCCCAGTCATGATGGCACATCTACCATCTGCTGCTGTTTGTTTGTGTTTCCTGTCAAAGAAGCAGATACTCTTTTGTTTTACTTTTTTTTTAATTTGGCAAGAGACATACGATGTTGCTCCCTGAATTATCCGACATCCAGAGAAATGAAACTCCGTCTTTGTGTTCAAGTGTCACTTTGCCCTGAAAGCCACAGAGACAGAAGTTTTTAAGGAGAAGATTGTTTATTGTTGGCTTTATCTCGAACAACAACAAATCGCCATCAAATTAAAAGCGTCAAAATATTTAAAAAAAGACAAAAACTATTTAACAGTCTCATCCAGAAATAAAGAACAACAGTAAAATAATGTGTTGGAGAGGGAACGGGAGGAAGCAGAATGCTTATTTAGTCCTGTCCTTTCCTCACAATATCATATCATATGCTATAGAAAATATAAAAATTTAAATAAAATAAGAAAAGGAAGAAAGGACAAAATAATAACAAAAAATAAATAAATACAACACAAACAATTAATAAACAAAGATCAAGGCATAATTAAACTAGCTTCCTACAATATCCTAAACTCAAAAATGTAATTTCCCAGTCACTTCTTTGATGATCCATGAATGCAGGCAGTTACATTTGTATCATATATGATTAATCACCTAAGGAACAGAATAATAATAAAAAAAATACATACAGAAGGTAAATTGAGTTCTTTAGAGGTCCTTATTTTTATATTTGTCAAGAATTGTTTTCTTGTATGTGTTTTTCAACTGTAAAGAGTTAGTGCTTCGTTTGATTTCTTCATCAAGATCATTCCACAAAGTTCCCCCACAGACTGACATGCACATGATTTTAAGATCAGTACGTATACAAGGTTGTTTAAAATGTAGTTTTCCTCTTAGATGATATTTTCCTTCTTTATCTTGAATAATTTTTTGAATGTTTTTAGGCAGTGCATTATTTATTGCTTTGAACATTATTACGGCTGTTCTAATTTTCCATAAATTAGAACAGCCATAAAGCCAATAAATTTCAAAATCTGTAATTTAAAGAATAGAGGATTAGTGTGATGGAGATACCCAGGATGATTTATTATCCTTACTGCTCTTTTTTGCAATGTGCATATCCTTTGTAAGGTGCTCTTGTAAGTATTACCCCAAATTTCAACACAGTAGATCAGATATGGTAATATGAGTGCACAGTACAGATTGTGTAGTGTTGTTTGATTCAAGATGTTTCTACATTTACTCAGCATGTAGATGATGCTGCAAAGAGCCTTAGCGTCTGCAGGCCCAAACATTAACAACACTGTTAGAGCCAATTTTGTATTGTGTTGTGCTTCCCATTAATAACTTGTGTGTGAATTGTTATAGTGCCATTTTTGCACAGTAGGTGGTATATGGAGTTTGGGGGAATTGGTTTCAGAAAGTTGAGGCTAATCCCGGGCAGGTGTGCTGTTTGCCCGTGAGCACACAGTTTTTTGACCGTCTTAACTTGTTGCAGTTTTTGGTCTTACAGCTTTACTGGTTTCATGAAAGACAAGGCAAGTTTATTTGTACAGCACAATTCAACACAAGGTAATTCAAAGTGCTTTACATCAACATTAAAAGCGGCAAGACACAATTAAACAGTAAATAACAAATAAAATGAAATAAAATGATAAGAAAAGAGGTAAACTAATAAAAAGCACAAGTTGTTAAAAAGTAAGGGCAGTAGAGTACAGCAGGTACATCTCATTCTTTAAATGAAAAGAATTAAGTTTCTATACGGTCAAAACGTACAAAGGCCGGGTCAAATACAGTATTACAAAAGTAATCTGTATGGTGAATTAAACCAATTTGACAATTCTATGCCACAATGCCTGTTTCCAGGTCTTATTTCACATAACTGAGAATTACGTTATAGCAAGTTATAGCTTTATAAGTGCACGTAGTTCAATGGATAGAAAGGAGATCATGTGTAGAAATAAATACCCATTTTGAGCATCACAGAGGATGTTTATGAACAATCATTCATTCAGCTGACATGCTGCCCAAGGAGACGCATCATCTGTTACTGGTAAATCAGCGCCTCAGTGACTTGTAGGTTTTTTCTTGTTTGTTTGGGTCAAATCAAGTCAAGTCACAACAAACACCGTCTGTGCTGCCTAGTCTTCCCTGTACACAGCTGCTTTAAGTGGAGCGTGTCGTCGGATCTGACTCTTGTGCGACACCGCTGCCCCTCCTTCGTTGCTTTCTCCAGTTTTTTCTGTGGTAAAAGGTGAAACGGTGATTAAAAAAAACCTTGCATGACGCAGCGTCACCACCTTTCACGTCAGGCGCTTCCTGCTTCGATTCACATTTCCACAGACGCGTCTGGTTTTCCAACTCAGTAGCAGCAGCTGTTCCAGATGTTCCTTGGCATTTTATCTTTTTAAATTTTAAAAGCACAGTGGTAGCGTCATCTGTGTGGTTTACGGTACATGGACAGCACAAACGTTTGTGAATTCATGAACCCCCGTGTCGTGTTTCTGAAGCACCAGCTCAATTCTCTAATCTGCCCTCTAGATGGAGACCTTTGTCACTGGTTTTTTTTTTTTTTGTTTTTTTTTTGCCTGAAACCAAATTAAAGTACTGAATCCATCTTCATTATGGTAATAAATATGTTTATATCCGTCTTAACTAGATTTGAATCATTTTGCACACTAACCCACACCAACTCTCTTTGTATTTATGTGCCAGTGGAACATCTGATCTGTTTGCTACCTGCTCTGAGGAAGACATCAGATTGTGGCAGGTAGGCAAGCCCAAAGAGATCGTCCGCATCAGCGTTCCCAAGACGATCTGCAACTGCTTGGACTTCATGATTGATGGCCAGGGCCTCGTCAGTGGTAAGAATCAGGCAGACACACGCCAGAAGGAGAGATCATCTTTAAAAATGCCCTCCCTTAGCTGTTGCAGTAATCTGTGGAGAAGAGAGACATACCCTCCAAAACGATTGAATCATATTTGATAGATTAAGATGGGTTTCGCTCTGTTCCAGGGTGGAGCGATGACAAGATTCGTCTGTTTGCACCTGAAACTGGACGGCTGAAGCGCCTCATTACCGATGCACACAAAGTAGGTGTGACCGCAATCGCTGCGACCAAGGACTGCAAGAGGATCGTCAGTGGAGGCGGGGGGGGAATGGTCAGTATGTTTATGCAACCATTTCATTAGCTGCGTCCCAAATGCCATACTAAACAGTATATACTCAAAAAGTATACTTTAGTTCGGCATACTTTTGAGTAAATATCAGTAGTATGCATTAATTCGGACGTACTATTCCGAGCGCACACGGCACTTCCTGCCGTTGGGAGGGGGAGTTGTTACCATGGTAACAACTCCTGTCACAGCAGCAGTAGCAGCAACGCTCCGCTCTTTCCCGTTTTTCCTGGCCCAAACAAGATGACATTATATAATATTATTATATACGAATATTATAATATTAATATTATATAATAATATTATTATACTTAATATTATACTTATGACATATACGTATCTGCGCAGCAACCAAACACCGCTGCATTGCATTGTGGGAAGTTTCTGCTTAGCTAGTGTCCATCAATCCACACTAATACATTTCTCCAGAATGAGTATGGATAGAGCATACTATTGTGTACGTACTAATGTTTCGGACGCAGTAAAAAACCTCACATACTGTTTTTTTGCATACTCATTAGGGTGGAATTGTGGGATTTCAGATTCAGTTTGTTATTTTAATGCCGATGTTGGGCCACGCTGAACCAGGTCCTGACAGAAACTGCTTACTGGAGGAGAAAAAAGAACCTTCCAAAGTGCTGAATAACATTTATACGGAAGAGTATTAGGGGGCAGTCAGGAGAAAAATAGAAATAATATTTTAGAGGAGGAAGATTTTTTTTTCATTATGCACTTCGAGAAAAAAGTCGAAATGTCGAGAAAAAAGTCAAAATGTATTTCAACTTTATTTTTTCGAAATTTCGACTTTTTTCTCGAAATTGTATTTCAACATTAATCTCGACATTTTGACTTTTTTCTCAACATTTCGACTTTTTTCTCAAAGTGCACAATAAAAATACTCTTCCGTACATTTCAGTTCAGTTTATATGTTTGTTTTATTTTAAGTAGCTTCAGAAACCCAAAGTCACTCACAACACTGACACGCTGAGAGCCCCGCCGCCATCTTGGACCCCCCTACCCCAGTCTGACCAGTGAAGCTAATGTGTCTGTTTGTCGCGCTGCAGGTGCGGGTTTGGGAGCTCCTGCAACACGGCCATCGGCTGGTGGAGACCATGAAGCAGCACAAAGCCGCCGTCACCTGCCTCAAGTTGAAAGTGGACGACAAAGAGTGCGTCACCACCAGCACGGACGGCACCTGCATCATCTGGGACCTGGTGTGAGTGCCGCACGTCACGTCACGTCACACCGCCGCCTCGCTGAGGGGAACACACCAGAGTGAATCCAAAAGGACTCATTTATACTTAAAGGAGCTTGAGGCTGGATTGTGGCAAGATTTATGAAAAAAATCCGTATACATTTTAAGTTTTCTAGTAATAATGTCAGATGAAGCGTTCCAAACCCAAAAGAATGAGCCCTCTAGTGTATTTCTCCTTTGCCTTGAACAGGCTGTGTGCTGCAAAATGTGCTGCAATTCGGTCCCGATTTTCCCGCGCTGGGCTGCAGATGTGACGTCACATGACGCTGCATGTGCGTCTTCTCCCCGTTCTCCCGTGCCGGCTTCAATGTTGGCTGCAGTACCCCCAACGGCCGTCGTGGTGAAGGGTGGCGCTAGAGAGTCTCATTTCTTAAAAGGAGCCTCAAGCTCCTTTAATATAGTAACGCCTTCAATACAGCAACATGGACAGGAGCGTGCAACCGCCATGAGATTATATTGACCTCATTAGTGCACAGTAGAAAAGAAAATACCTCAGAAGTTCATGGTTTAATAGTACGGAAGAGTATTAGGGCCAGGCAGGAGAAAAATAAAAATAATATTTTTTTTTTTTTCATTATGCACTTTGAGAAAAAAGTCAAAATGTCGAGAATAAAGTTGAAATGTTGTGAAAAAATAATGTTGTGTAATAATGTTGAAGTACAATTTTGACCTTATTCATGAAATTTGGACTTTATTCACGACATTTTGACTTTTTTCTCGAAATTGTATTTCAACATTATTCTCGAAATTTCGACTTTATTCTTGAAATTGTATTTCAACATTAATCTCGACATTTCGACTTTATTCTCGACATTTTGACTTTTTTCTCGAAGTGCACAATAAAAAAAAAAATCTTCCCCCCTCAATCATTTTTTCTCCTACCTGGCCCTAATGCTCTTCCGTACTTATATTACTAATAGTATGAAACGCTGTAAATGCCAGCTGATCATTGTTCATCCACGTGAATCTTGTGTTGTACGACTCAGAGGAGATCCACTGCATCTTTATAAAGAAAAGCTGAAGCTCCAGGCTTCTGTCAGGAGATGAAAACGTTCATCAAGAGGTTTTTTCTTTTGTTTTACGGCGAAGCTAAATGAGAACATCGAGAGATTTTCCTGCTTCGACTTATATTATTCCAAACGTGTAGAAAGTAGCTGCTTCTACCAGGTGTGAGTTTTAAATCTTGGTGTTTCTCTCTTCTGCATCTTTTCTTTTAGAAGATTCACAAGTCTTCAGAGGATCATTGCCAACACGATGGTCCAGGCGATCTGCTACCATCCGGAGGAGCACCAGATCATCACCGTCGGCACCAACAGAAAGGTGCGTCTCCTTTTTCTTCTTTTTCTCCTTTATTTGGAGACACTCGTGGACAAAGATGAGTGCAGCACGTAGAGCCCACCGGTGTTGTGCAAGTTCCTACTTCTCATGAACTAGTTCAGAGTTCCGTTCACATAGTTAAAAAGGAACAGTTCACGTTCATAGTTCACCATTTTCACTTTGAACTAGTTCAAATTCAGTTCATTTCAATATTTTTAGGTGAGATGTAAAAATTAAAGGTTAGATTTTTACCATCGGACTCTTTGGGAGACGATGTGTAAAATTCCCGCAGATAATGATAAGCGGATCATCATCTGACGTCTCGCTGATGCTGACGCTGCGTCTGCAACGTCTCCCTCTCCACTGGTCATGTAAAGACTGCACCGGGCTCGGGCCACCGTTGCCGTGGAGCTGGTGCCCATTGCTATGCTAGTGTGTGCACTGCATTGTGGGTAATGTAGTGTGAAGTTGTCGTCTCGTTGAGTATTTTAAATGTGCGCGCCGGCCGCTGGTGAAATGCGAAGGATTATTCTGTAATAATTGGACCTAAACAGTGAAGCTGAAACTCACATAATCTGAACAGTTCTAATTACAGTTCGTCATCTGCAGAATGAACAAGTTCACGTTCTAGTTCTTTATTTGTAAATATGTTGCGTTCAGTTCAACGTTCTCACAGAAATGAACGTGTTCAATGAATGCGTTCATTTGAACTCGTTCATTCACAACATTGGATTGCAATCCTGTTTCCCGGTGGTTTTGTGGCTCCAGTCAGAACATTCATTCACTACAAAGGTGGAGTCTAATCCTTCCGGGTTGCTTCAAACACCAACAGCAGTAACAACGATTTTACAGAGTCGAATTCATCTCAAGATACGTTTCAGTTGGGGGAAACAAAACAGGTACCAGGAGTTAAAGCGGGACTCGTCCCGTTATCAGGCTGCAGGACTAAAACCTCAAGCAGCTACGATGGAAGACGCCAGGCTCCTCTCATGGGGGGAGAGGGGGACCTCTGCTCATCACTGACTACGTTTACATGAAGTCAAAATTCGGGTTATTGCTAATATTCCGGTTACTGAAACATTCGGAATATTCCGTTTACATGCGTGAGCAAACAGGGTTATCCCCGTATACATGGTTATTAATTATTTGGGATATCTGGATCAAACCAGCGAAGCGTGGAGAACGTCATGAAGCAATTCCCGTCATTTCCACTTCTTCTTCCTGTATCCAAATTCAAAACAAATGCTGCTTCACGCAACTTTTCGCTCATCTTCTTGTAAATCTCGCTATCCCGGTACTTTCTACCGTCTACAAATGCCAAAATGTTCTTATCCTTCATTAAATTTATAAAATGATTAGTTTCCTCCTCACTCCAAAAGTGTGGCGTGGTCTTGCGTTTCGCCGTGTTTAGAAGTACGTCCTGGACTCAAAAGACCAGGATTCCTTGCGAAAAGAGCATGTGCAGAAAACAAATTCATGTTCCATTTGATGGGAATATCCCGTTAGGCGTTTGCATGACCCAATATTCGGGTTTTAAAAGGAGTAACCCAGGGGTCATATTCAGGTTTTTAAAAACTGGAATATGAGCAAATTCCGGTTAATCAAAGGGGTTATTGGTGTTTACATGGCCGTGCAAAACCGGGTAATTGCTAATATTCGGGTTTTAAAAGGGTTATTGACTGCATGTAAACACAGTCATTGTCCGTTTCTGGACCCGGTTCTGACCAGGTTCTAAAGCTGCCAGACGGACGGCCTCAGATTTGCCTCCTGAACACGTCGGTAGAAAAGTGGTAGAAGATTATCGAGTGTTTCTGTTGAAATGTTTGGTTTTGTCAGCAAACACGGACATCAAGTCTAAACATGATCACTTTAACTCAGGAAACCCTAAATAAGTCTTTCTGGAGGTCTTCACTCCCGCTGATCACTCCATCACTTCAAGGGCTGATGTTTAGCAGCAGCTGGCTGCAACTTACCCTCTTAAATCCTATGGAAGAAACAAGGGCCGGGTTTCCCAGATCCAACCTCTCTTAAGGATTTAAGAAGGTTCCAAAGAAGGTTTGAACTAAGAGACAACCCTAAGATACGGGTGTTTCCCAGATGACTTCTTAACACCGTCCTTTAGTTTCGCTCTTTCAGAAGCTCTTTGGAGCAGCTGTCCGGTTCTGAAACCAAATCAATCGATGCCAGGCAAATCGATCACCGATCACTATCAGCGCATTTTCACATGCAGCACTGCTGCCTAACGCACTAATTCCCTGCTGCCTGTGCGTTATAATTAAAAATTAAGATGATAAATATAATTCAATGACCCTTTTTCATCCAAACGGTGTGTTACTCCGTTATTTCTGGCTACAGTGAGGCTTTTTTTTCCCCACACGCAGAAACCGGGAGGAAACGGGGTGGGCGTGTGTGTGCGTTCAAAAACATGAGCCAAGAGAAGGCGAGTTTCGCAAATCGCAACGTGGAATTACAGCAATCCCTGGTTTTTCGCAGGGGTTATGTTCCAAAAAGAACCTGTGATAAGTGAAATTCTTTTTACAATTATAGAGGGCTTCTAATTGCGGAGATCATCCCCGCCACGCACGTATTCCACTGCTCTTCTGATGCTGCATCCCGACTCTGCAGCGTCTTTTTATCCTAAAGCCCGCGGTGCAAGTGGGTCTTTTCAAGAGAAGAAAATAGTTATGGGTCGTTGTCTTCGCTCTTTTTTCTTCTGGGCAAAAAGATTCTTTAATATAAACCGACACCATTGATTATATTTGAGACTGTAATGAACGATTCATCAAAGGCCGTTCTTCAGCTGCTGCTTCCCTGTCATCACATAGGTGCGCTTGGGCAGGAGGATCGGTGTACCGGCTGCCTGGACAGCCCGGTCCGACAGCACATCCAGGGGACTGAAGTGCTGACGCACGAATGCGTTCATAAAAACAGTTCTGCTTCGCGCACGGTGACGCGGTTGATTTGCAGCGAGAATATGCTGTATAGCAGCCAAATTATCAAATTAATGATATTCATGATGATCGTTTTATTTGTGCGTAAAGCATAAAGCAGATACAGGAACACACTTGTTATTCCTTATTTTTCTTTTTTTTCCCCCTTTGCTGTCACCAATAAATGCTAAACAATATAAATCTAAAGTATAAAATAGATCAAAATTTGTGCAGGGTGCATTGTTTTAATATCTCATTGCTTGGTGTGATATTGATTTGCCTGACGCGGCTGGATCTGTGAGTCTTTGTTCACTAAGATGGTTGTAAAGACTGGGTCAGCAGCATCTTTCATTTCCTTCTTAATGAAAGAGATACTTAAGCTAAGAGCGACTCTGGGAAACGCGATTTTCTTTCACAGGCTCCTTAAGAAGGTTTGAAAGAAGTCTTTCGCTGTTAAGAACTACTTAACTGATCTGGGAAACCCGGCCAAGGACTGTCTCAGAAAATTAGAATATTGTGATAAAGTCCTTTATTTTCTGTAATGCAAAAATGTCATACATTCTGGATTCATTACAAATCAACTGAAATATTGCAAGCCTTTTATTATTTTAATATTGCTGATCATGGCTTACAGCTAAAGAAAACTCAAATATCCTATCTCAAAAAATTTGAATATTCTGGGAATCTTAATCTTAAACTGTAAGCCATAATCAGCAATATTAAAATAATAAAAGGCTTGCAATATTTCAGTTGATTTGTAGTTAATCCAGAATGCATGACATTTTTGTTTTTTTAATTGCATTACAGAAAATAAAGAACTTATCACAATATTCTAATTTTCTGAGACAGTCCTGTAGTATTGCCCACATGGTTTCTTTTGTTTTTGGCTTCATTTTTGTTAAATGAATAATGGTTTCTCTGTAAAAAGTTACATGTGTCTATTACTAAGGATCAGATCAGGGTTACTTTAAAAAAAAAAACAAAAAAAAAAACATATGATTTAAAAGAGCCTGCAGACAAGAGGTCGACCCTCGTGTTTCCTGATGTGGTTTTTCTGTTTACCGTAGTTGTAAAGAAGCTACGTTCATCATTGCGTTTTTCTGCTTCCTCATTTTGTCTCCATAAACATTGATGTCGTTAGTTTATTTCATGTTTTTTTTTGTTCGACGTCATCTGCAGGTGGTGTACTGGGAGGTGTACCACGACGCTGCCATCAGAGAGCTGAGGGCCTCGCCGTCTGGGGCCATCAACGCCTTGGACATCACGCAGGACGGCCGACACTTTGTGACAGGTACGTTACACCTGCTGCTCCTCCGGCTGCTGCTCCAGCTGCTCCCGCGTCTCCTCCACATCAGCGTTATTACACCTCAACAAAGATAAATGAGTAAACTTCCATTTCTCTTCGCTGCCCGGCCCCTGACAGAGATAGTCCTTGTTTTTCTCTCTCCTTCATCCCTGGTTCTGCTCACACATTCTGGTTTATTCATTTATTTTCGTGGCCGGAGCTCCAGACTGTATTTTAGTTTAAGAATAGATTCTTGCACTTTTCAGTCTAATAGTTTAGTTTAGTTTATTTCGAACATGTAAAAAACAAGAAAAAAATACTAAAAAAACAAATACAGGTGGCCATTCCACCACATAAAGAAAAAAACCAACATCAAAACACATATTTCAAGTTACATGTTCGAAAAGGAGTGGGAGGAAATATACATTTATTTAATCCCACCCCCTTTCCACAACTAAACATAAATTATGTCTGTATTTATTTTTTATACTATACACTAATTTGTAAAAATATATATAATTTTTACAAAAACACCTTGTACAATACAAGATGCAAGCTCTATCATAAATATAATATAACTATATAAATATAATACGTATATCTAAGTATATAAACATACAAAGACAAAATGACAAATAGCAGAACACACACAGCTGCTGATCTTTAAACACAGTCTTTACCTTTATACTTCAAATAAACTATGTATTTATATTTCTTCTTAAATTGTTTTATGTTCATTCTTTTAACTCCAAATTCAAACCATTCCACAGTGTAATTCCACAAACTGATACACAAAAACGTATTTTTGTTGTACGTACGAATAAAGATTTGAAGTTTAGGTTTCCCCTTAAATTATAACCTCCCTCCCAATATTTGTAATATATTTGTGCTGTTTTCTTACAGGAGGTGAGGACAAGCTGCTGAAGGTGTGGGACTACGTGACGGGAGAAGTGACCCACGTGGGCGTCGGTCACGGCAGCAGCATCACCAGAACCAGGATCTGCTGCAACAACCGCAGAGTCGTCAGCACCGACGGCGGCGGAGCCGTGCTCTGCTGGACCTTCCCCCACCCGCCCGCCTCCTAGTGCACCAATACCAACCTGTACCACACACAGTACCACGTGTACGGCTGTGGGTTAAATGAAAAACTGTTATTAATACGTGTTTTTATCGTTAAGTGTTAAGTGAGTCTTGGATTCTACTACCAGACCACATGTTGTTACTGTTCCTGTTTTAAATGCAATAAAAAGTACACTGTTTGTATTATATATTACTCTTTTCATTTATATACAATTAAAAGTGTTTCTTCTCAGGAAACAATATATAATACTTTATTTATATTTAATAAAATATATTTAATAATATATGTAATACTTTATTATTTATTTGATGGATAAATTAAGGACAACGCCAATGAAATAACTTAAAATAGGAGCTTTTTATATTTATAAATACAGTAATCCCTCGTTTTCGCGGGGGTTACGTTCCAAAAAGAAGCAGTGAAAACCTCGAAGTAGCAACTATTACAATTATTATATGTAGCCCTCCGAACCAACTATTTTATTACAGCTTGGTCATGGCAAAATCCCTTATACCTGATGACACCTCCAGCATGGGAGCTGAATTGAAGGGAGTCCACGAAAATATTAACGTCTAACTGGGTTTACTTAAACCTAGAGCGTATGACTCTGACTATGATGCAGAGGCCTGGTTAGCTTATTTTATAGCTACACTGACTGCGTTTACATGCAGTCAATAACCCTTTTAAAACCGGAATATTAGCAATAACCCGGTTTTGCACGGCCATGTAAACACCAATAACCCCTTTGAATAACCAGAATTTGCTCATATTCCGTTTTTTAAAAACCCAAAAATGACCCCTGGGTTACTCCTTTTCTAACCCGAATATTTGGTCATATAAACGCCTAACGGGATATCCCCACCAAAAGGAACGGGAATTTGTTTTCTGCGCATGAATGAACTCTAGACCAGATCAAGCACCGCTGGAAGACGCTGAAAAAGGGGAACTACAGGGCCAAGAAACAAAACAGTACCAGCGGGTCCGATTATCCGCCGTGCTGCTGTTATTGTTGTCGTTTTGGATTTAGATACAGGAAGAAGAAGCGGAAATGACGGGAATTGCGTCATGACGTTCTCTGTGCGTCGCTGGTTTGATGGAGATATCCCAAATGATTCATTACCGTGTAAACAGGGATAACCCTGTTTGCTCACGCATGGAAACACATTTTTCCGAATGTTTCAGTAACCGGAATATTAGCAATAACCCGAATTTTATACTGCATGTAAACTTAGTCATTGTTATTATAAACCACAATACTCCCATGCATGTACCTTTAACACACTATAGCCCTGATAACACCACATTCAAATAAACATTTATGACTGCAAATACACGTTTCAACAGGAAGAAGTGTTTTATTACACAAAAAGAAAAAAAAAACATAGGCCATCACCCTTTACTTTAAAGGTATTGTGACATCATTTTTAACATGCTTTTAACACTAACAAAAAAAACTTCACTCTAGTACTCCATTCCTGGCTTTTTATGACAGTGTTTTTTTGCGCCGTGAAAAACGCTTCCTTTTCCCCCTTTCATGTCAATCATTGCGCCGCTCCTCCTCCAAACCTCCTCCAACCCAGCCATACGCTCACAGCGGCGTCGGAGAGTTAAGCCGGGAGCGACAGGCGAAGCATGCACGGAAAAGCAGCACGGCGAAGTAGTCCACCGCAAACAATCATAAAAATAAAGGCATGCAAGCAGCAGTGTCCCCTTATCTTAAGTCCAGTCAGTGGCCGCGGGTCTTCTTAGCAGTTGTCCTCCGGTGATTAGAACAAAAGAGGCTCTAAACAGCTCCGTGTTAAGCCTCATTTATGGTTCCGCGTTAAATCGACGCAGAGCCTACGCCGTAGGGTTCAGCGTACGGTGCGCATCGCCGCGTAACCCTACGCCGTAGGCTCTGCGTCGGTGTAACGCGGAACCATAAATCAGCCTTTATGGTGCGCTGGAGAGGAGAGGAGGCAGGGAGCTGGGTGGAGGGGGCGGTGATTTAGCGGCCCTTTACGTCACGGCCCGCCACCAAACCAGATGCGCCGTTTTTGCATAGTTATGCGGAAAATCCCAGAAAGCACACAATACACTGAATGTTAAAAGTTTGTTGTTTTTTGGGTGTAATTGATGTCAAGACACCCAACAAAACACAAAAAATCAAGAAAAATGTGTTTTTCATGTCACAATACCTTTAACGTGGTGACCCTTGAGTTCATCAAAATAAAATAAAAATTAATACCCGGGGTTTTGCAAGTCAGTTAAGGTACCATATCATTGGCGCACTTGTTGAGTTGGAGCTTATATATTCTTGTGAAAGTGTTTCTCAGTACTCACGAATAACTGCAGTTCCCTCAAACCCTCGCGCAGAGGAGTAACACCGTGTCCACACTGCATGCGACGCGAGCGTCAGCGTCAAAAACAGTTCAATTGCTTTCATATTGTTACCCGGTCAAGAAATGGTCATACTCACTCAGGAAACTCACGCACAATTTTTTGCTCCCTCACACACACGCGGTCTCCTCCCAGCTAGCCGAGACACGGCTAACACTAGCTCTACACACAACGATAATGGCGCCTCGGACACTCAGTTCACTTTCCCGGCTATAACAGCTCTGAACTTGCTCACTTACTCATTTGGTACCAGTAATACTCAAAACAAAATAAATTAAAGCTGCAAGCTTACATTTAGTTATATTTCATTTAAGATATAAATTTTTAATTGGGTTATTATACAGAGGTGTATAATTAATATACATGTTTAACTGTTTGTTTTATTCCAGAACCACATACCATGTACCAGCTTCACAATAAACTGCACAAAAAGTACTGACTTGACATCTCTGGCTCAATTTCTTATTGGACACCCTGTAGCGGGCCAACTCCTCAGCTAACCAGTCATTAGTGGTTTTTACAGTGGGCATCATTAACACTCCTGAATTCATTCAGTATCATTTTCCTTTCTCTCTTCCATTTAATTATTGCTTTTTATTCAACCATTTACTTTGAAACACAGCTGTATTTACTTTCAGAGGCCTGTGCCGACCCCCCTCCATCTTTTGAACAAACATGTAAAAATTGTGTAGAAATTTCTGTTCATGTGAAATTCATAAGAATTATAAACTATAAAATAATCCATGTGTCTAAAATGAAAACCTAAGTTACATTTTTGTGTTTTTATTTGTGACTAAATACAAGTTGAGGTAAAAAGAGGTTTCCTTGTAAACTGGAGTCTGATATAAAAGGGTTAAATCCAGAGTTGTTCCTCTTCCTGGATTCTGGTGCTGAAGAACCTCCCTCTTCTTCCTGCTCTCAGACCAGCAGATCCAATCGGACCAGTTTCCTGGTTCCCTCCCCCGCAGATCTGCAGCTGGAAGACGGGTCTGAACAACACGAGCTGAACACTGAGAGCTGACAGCCTCCGTTCTCTGCACAGACGCATGATTTGTAGATCAGCGCTCAGACAAGTTTCAGCTTTGAGGAAGTGAAACTTTCTCAGTCTCAGTTACCGAGAGGTGAAATGGCGCAGAAAGGAGATCAGCTGGACCAGGAAACCTTTTCTTGTTCCATCTGTTTGGAGGTTTTAAAGGATCCGGTGGCTATTCCCTGTGGACACAGTTACTGTATGAACTGTATTAAATCCTACTGGGATGAAGGAGAGAAGAAACTCCCCAGCTGTCCTCAGTGTAGAGAGACTTTCACCACGAAGCCTGCGCTGGTGAAAAACACCATGTTAGCAGCTTTAGTGGAGCAGCTCAAGAAGACCGGACTCCAAGCTGCTCCTGCTGATCACTGCTATGCTGGACCTGAAGATGTGGCCTGTGATGTCTGCTCTGGAAGAAAACTGAAAGCCATCAAGTCCTGTTTGGTCTGTCTGGCCTCTTACTGCGAGAAACACCTTCGACCTCATCATGATTCATCTACATTCAAGAAACACAAGCTGGTGGATCCCTCCAAGAACCTGCAGGACAACATCTGCCCCCGTCACGGTGAGGTGATGAAGATGTTCTGTCGTACTGATCAGAAGTGTATCTGTTATCTCTGCCCTGTGGATGAACATAAAGGCCACGACACAGTCTCAGCTGCAGCAGAAAGGACTGAGAGGCAGAGAGAGATGGAGGTGAGTCGACAACAGATCCAGCAGGAGATCCAGGTCAGAGAGAAAGATGTGAAGCTGCTTCAGCAGGAGGTGGAGGCCATCAATCAGTCTGCTGATGAAACAGTGGAGGACAGTGAGGAGATCTTCACTGAGCTGATCTCTCTCCTCCAGAAGAGAAGCTCTGATGTGAAGCAGCAGATCAGATCCCAGCAGGAAACTGAAGTGAGGAGAGTCGGAGAGCTGGAGGAGAAGCTGCAGCAGGAGATCACTGACCTGAAGAGGAGAGACGCTGAGATGAAGCAGCTGTCAGACACCGAGGACCACAACCAGTTCCTCCACAGCTGCCCCTCACTGTCACCATTCCGTCCTCTCACACACTCCTCCAGCATCAGCATCCGTCCTCTCAGATACTTTCAGGATGTGACAGCAGCTGTGTCAGAGGTCAGAGGTCAACTACAGGACATCCTGAGAGACATGTGGACAAACGTCTCACTGGCCGTCACTGAAGTGGATGTTTTACTGTCAGAACCAGAACCAGAACCAGAACCAACGAGCAGAGCTGGATTCTTGAAGTATTCATGTGAAATCACTCTGGATCCAAACACAGTAAACACAAAGCTGTTACTGTCAGAGGAGAACAGAAAGGTGACTTTAATGAAGGAACATCAGTCTTATTCTAGTCATCCAGACAGATTCACTAGAATGTTTCAGGTCCTGAGTAGAGAGAGTCTGACTGGACGTCATTACTGGGAGGTGGAGAAGACAGCAGGTGAAGTTGATGTAGCAGTTTCTTACAAGAATATCAGCAGATCAGGGGGGTGGAAGGAAAGTGGATTTGGATATAATGATAAATCTTGGTCACTATATTGTTACTCAGACAGTTATGAATTTTTTCACAACAACATCACAACCTCCATCTCAGGTCCTCAGAGCTCCAGAATAGGAGTTTACCTGAATCACAGAGCAGGTGTTCTGTCCTTCTACAGCGTCTCTGGAACCATGACCCTCCTCCACAGAGTCCAGACCTCCTTCACTCAGCCGCTACACGCTGGAGTTTGGGTTTACTCCGAGTTTAGTCCTGGAGAATCAGTTGAGTTCTGTAAACTCAAGTAGACGTGTTTCCTCTTCATGTTCTCATCTCAGTTTTTATTGATTTTCTTTTCTTCTCAGAGACGAACTTCTCAAACTCTGATGGATGGAGGGACGTTTTTGTAGATAAGTTGATGTTTTGTTGTTATTTCCTCTTATGGAGGTACAAGTCGTTCTTTTGTAGCTTCACCTGAGAAATATTCACGTTATTAACATCTTCTATGTTTGTATAAAAAAAATAGAAATGAGCTTTGTTGTAATTGTTGTTAACTGTTAGTTTGAATGTGTTTCTAGGTTGTATTTCTCTTTTCTTCAACTCTTTTTCTTCCACTTCATGGACTCAGACGACCCACCAGACCTTCTTCATCTCTGATGTCATGTCTGCATTCACACTGGTTTCCTCCTTCATTAGCAAACCAAATGTTCTTGTGAAGACGTTTTTAAGGTGAAATAACAGCAAAGCGTATCTGACCGCACCGACTTTCTGAGATTTGCTCGGTTCTTGTTTAACGCTGCAGAGGTCAAAGTTCATGAAATGGTGACGGATGTTTGTTCTGTCTCTGACTTGTTGATAGTTGTTTGTTGACGTGTGAGAGAGAAATAAACCGTCACGCTTTAAAGAAACTCCAGCAAATCCCAACAGCTCTTTATTTGCACCACGGAGACGAGAAGAAACTCCTTTGAACAAAAATGCTGACTAAAGATTCAAGTATTTCTGAGTTTGATTTTCCAGACACGAGCACAAAGTTAATGATTACTGAAATGTTACTGACCAACAGCAACGCACTCCAGCTTGGGTCCAAACTGATAATAAAGTAATAAACGGAGCAGGGGTTCAAACTACCTCAATGCTGAACTTTAAACAAGTGCACGCCCACATGGTTCCCTTTGAGAACCGTAAATAGGGGTGGAACCTGCAACCCTGGTGGGGCAGGAGATGAGGCTCATCATCCAGGAGGGGGTGGTTGGACTTGTGTGGTCCTGAAAGACCGGAGTGGAGCGCTGCCCCGGAGGACGACATGAGCCTCATTAGTCCCGACTCACCAGACTCTCCTCCGGGTGAGAGTTTTGGTCCTGGTTCACCAGCTTCCCCGTCTCATGAGAGAGATCCACGGATGAGACGTCCACCTCTACGTCCTGCTGCTTCCTCTCCGGACCGCTGGAGTCTTCCTCCAGGTCTGGATCTGTGGATGTCCTGGTTCCTCCTGGTCCGGGCTGCAGCTCCTCTGCAGGTTACAGAAAACCCCGTCCTCCTCCACCTCACCAGCATTTTATTGTGGGGGGATCTGCAATTACAAAAAGATTAGATCAGATTAGATCCTTATATTCATGATTTACTGATAACTATAGTTGACGTTCTTATTTAAATTTTTCATTTAATCATTTTGATGCATTATTTCGTTATGCATAAGTCTAACATGCAAGTATGCATACTGGCATGCATGCATGTATGTATGCATGTATGTATGCATGTATGCATGCATGCATATATATACATGCATGCATGCCACTATGCATACTGGCATGCATGCATGTATGCATGCATGTATGTATGCATGCATGCATGTGTGTGTGTATGCATGCATGTATGTATGTATGTATGTATGCGAATGACATTGCAGCAGTTAAATGCAGCCTTCTGTAAGCTTTAAATATCCACTGGCCTTACATCAAATACATCAAAACACAACAATAAAAAACTGTTTTCTGAACTTATCAATATGACTCTGTCCTTCACAGGATAAGTCAAATGGATCACTGCAAAAACTCAAAATCTTAACAAGAATATTTGTCTTATTTCTAGTTAAAATGTCTCATTTTAGTAAAAAAAATCTCATTACACTTAAAGGAGCTGTATGTAAGAGCAATAATAAAACGAATCATAAAATGACCCCGATATGTCAACAGACATTTAAAAATCATGTTCATTTCAAATACTTATGTCACTGACAACAGCACTCAAGCCAGGATATTCCAGTTTAAAAAGAGGAGTTGCAGCCCTCAACTGATGTTTATGTTGTCATTTTTTGTTTTGGCCTGAAGCTCCACCCTCCACCTATCTCCCAATCACCAAGTCAGTATTGTTTCTGAAGCTCCACCCTCCACCTATCTCCCAATCACCAAGTCTGTATTGTTTCTGAAGCTCCACCCTCCACCTATCTCCCAATCACCAAGTCAGTATTGTTTCTGAAGCTCCACCCTCCACCTGTCTCCCAATCACCAAGTCAGTATTGTTTCTGAAGCTCCACCCTCCACCTATCTCCCAATCACCAAGTCAGTATTGTTTCTGAAGCTCCACCCTCCACCTATCTCCCAATCACCAAGTCAGTATTGTTTCTGAAGCTCCACCCTCCACCTATCTCCCAATCACCAAGTCAGTATTGTTTCGGCATCCGGGTTGCCAGCTCGGCTCTAATTATCGCAGCCATGGCAGCCTACGTTCCTGCTGCATTCTGCAGCCTACCTGGCAACCTCTGGTCGGGGGGAGGAGGGGGAGGGTACACGCCGCTCAACAATATTTTGAAAGTGACTGCAGTACCAGTTTTGGCCATTTCTTACAGACGGCTCCTTTAAAACAAGACTCATCACTGGAAAAAACAATTTTCACCTGTTTCAAGTAGATTTTCACTTAAAATAAGTAGAAAAATCTGCCAGTGGAACAACATTTTTTTGCTTGTAATGAGAAGATAAATCTTGTTCCACTGGCAGATTTTCCTTCTTATTTCAAGTGAAAATTTACTTGAAACAGGTGAAAATTGTCAAATAAGTTATTTTTCTGGTTATGACTCTAAATGAGAAATAGCAGTAAAACCACATTCACTGATGAAATGACATAAGGGATGGAAAGGCAGGATGGCAGTTTTACAGGGGGGAGGATTTGGACCGTTTTTTATTTCAGGGGGGATGCCATCCCCCCTCATCCCCCCTCACCCCCCTCATCCCCCTCAACTCCAGTACTGCCCCCGTCCCCCAATTCACTCGCACGTATGCCGCATATACACACAGTAGGAAACCAGAATATCATAACATTGTTCCACACAGCTGCTAACAGCGGGGTTGCTACAATATAAAACTTGCGGGCCACACTAACATTACCTTTCATATTAAGGTGGGGGGCCACAAGAGAGTTTGAGGCCCCGGGTCTAAACCATTCTTCCACTTGGTTCCAGAATATTTGGCTACAAGAGGAGAAAATTTGTTCCGTGGTTTCAATTTCAGAGTTGCAAAATGAGCATACATTACTTTCAAAATTGAATCTTAATCTAAGGAATTCCTGAGAAGGATAGATATCATTAATTAGTTTAAAATGTAATTCTTTGGTGGTAAAGGATAACATAAGAATTCAGTTTTTAACTGTAGTACTTTGTCAGGATCTATATCTCTGAAATCAAGTACTCTATCTATTTTGGGTATAAGTCATTTGTCAAATTCTGTCTGATTAAACGGTTGTTGCATTTTTTGTCAAGGAATTGTATATCACCAATAAATAGGTTTGGTAAAGTTAACAGTGGCATGGTATGTAAAACCACCTCTTTCGCCAAGAGTAAGAATGCTTTTGGAATAGCATTAATGAGGCAGCAGAATTGCTTAGGGAGACAAAAAAAAAACTAATTTAGCACAAACATTGTTATACGATAACAGTTCTCCATCCATATCTAGAATGTCACCAGAGGTTCTTACATCCGCGCTTGATGACCTACGGGGGACGTGCACTGATCTTTAATAGGCAGAGTTTGCGCTCACATTTACGAACGGATCAATGACCATCTATCAGGCTGACTGTCATCTGATCAAGAGAGTGGCCGAACATCAAAGCAGCCCCTGAGGAAATATCTCTGGCTCCACACTCGCTCCACAGATGTCCCTGGTGGAACTGAAGAAAGTGGACGATTACTGCTCCGTACGGCAGGCTTCCACCAATCAGCACGATTGGATGTTTCACTCCAGAACCGTGCACCAGAGCGGCGAAACCTGTGGCTTAAAATCCGGACAAACACTTTATAAACCTGGGGCCGGATTCAAAAAACATTCTTAAGAAAAAAAATCTTCTTAAGTGTCATTTTTTTCTTAAGTTCAGGCTTAAGAAGAAAAAAGAGAAGAAGTCATATTCTCCAAAAAAGTTCTAAGTATTTTCTCAACTTTATTCTTAAGTTTCTTCTTAAGAAAAAACGTAAGAATAAATGGTATTTTTGAAATAAAAGTTCTCAAATTGGTTCTTGACTTTTTTCTTAACTTTAAGACAACCTTGACCTGTCTTAAAATTTCTTCTGTGAAAAGGTAATAATAATAATAATAATAATAATAATAATAATAATAATAATAATAATAATAATAATAATAATAATAATAATAATAATAATAAGACTCTAATATCACCTTTTTCAACACATTTTAGACAAGTTTAGACTAGTAGGTCATAGTTTGAGGATATACTTTGTAATTAATTACACAAAGAGCCTGTTAAATGCTAGTTAGCATGTTAGTTAGCGTGGTAGTTAATTATTATAAATTTCCCCAATAGTATTTTTTTTCAACACATTAATCTCATCCACCATAACCTTGAAAAGTTCCTGCATCTCTTTTTCTCCTTCTCCATGTTTAGTGAGTGACTGACGGTTAAGACGCAAACTACCTGTAATATATGTATAAATGTTGTTTGTTGGCGCGTGCAATGCAATGACATATTTTAAGAAGTTCTTAAGTAGGAAAAATAAGAAATTCGTAAGAAATGACAGTTCTTAAGACGGTTCTTAAGAAAATATTGAGGAATTTCACTTGAGAACTTCCTTATGAACTGCTTAATTTTAGATCTTAAGACATTTCTTTTTTTTTTTTTTTTTTTTTTACCTTGTCTGCACACATATTAATGATTGATACCATGACGGTAGAAACCAAAGGTATATATACGTGCATTATTACTATATTTAATATATATACATATATATACGCATACATATGCGTACACATACATAAATATACACATACAAACCCAGTGTTTTTTTTTTTGTTTTTTTTTGGGGGGGGGTGGGGTGACGGGGGTGACGACATCCACTGCCAATCCAGGAAGCAGGAACACACGGAAACACACGTCAAGCACTGGAAATCTGCAACAAAAAACCACAAACAAAGCACGAAACCGGCACGGAGGCGACCAAAACATGAACAGCAATCGACCCAAATCTTGAGATCTGATCACAGTCTGAGCTAAACTACCGCTACCTAACCCCAAAAACTACAGAGCAATTATGCAGGTGAACAAGCCAGTGTGTATGTCTATGTGTGTGTATGAGTGTATGTATATGATCATACAGACCTTTCTTAAGATTGTTCTTAAGAACATATTGGTGAATCTGGCCCCTGGCCTACATGGACATAATCTGATTAAGGTTGATCTAATCTCTGTTTTTTCTGCTCGTAATAGTCCCTGACTGTCTGCATTCTCCACAGCGACCACCAGATGGCAGCAGAGCTGTGCTTCAGGGTTCATGGCGGATGTTGACGTTCACACGTGTTCAGGAGTCAGTGTTAGTGTGTTTCCACTAGAGTTCAGGATAAAACCTCCAAACAGGGCCGACCGCCTCCTCGGCCACCTTCAGCCTTCGTGTCTCCTCTTAATACGCTGCAGATCCTCACATAAAAAGGACATGAAAAAGAAGAACGCAGAAGAAACACAAACAGAATGAAAGATCCTCGTGTTCGTTTGTCTGGTGCACCATAAGAAAACCAGAGAACGGAATCAAATGTTAATACAAGCTTTTATTATAGCATGCACAATGTGAATGCATGAACACTGTGGTCATCAATCCAGCAGACTGTGGCTACGGCTAAACGATGGGAGCAAACCGACAGAAAAACACAGGAATTCCCAGACAAAACAGGTTTGCTCCACTTCTGCAAGACCTTGACTCCCAGAAGGAAAAGTCGTCTACAAACAGAAGAGGAAAGTATTTTTTACTTTTTTTTAATCTATTTTTATTCTTTATTTCATTCATTAAAATAACAGTTCAATATAATTACAACAAATCTCTTTCCTTGAATGAAAGGGAACAGAAAGAAGACTAAGGTTATTTTATCTGTCCCTTTTTCCTAAGAAATCAAATTCCAATCAATGTAATAATAAAAAACAGCAAAAACAAATTACAAATTATGCAATTTAAAAAAAACACTTTCCAATAAACGTAATTAAAAAAAAAAAAAACTACAACAAAGTTATAAAATAACACAAAATAGCTGTCGTCAAACACAGAGTCGTATTCTTTTTTGATTCAAAGAAATAAAAATATGACAATGGTATTAAAGAGGAAAGTAGGAGACCAGATACCGTAAAAGGCTCCAGAAAGAGCTCCTGATGCTCAACAAAGGGCCTAAAGATGCTTTTGCTGAATAACCAGTGAGCTTTATTGACAACTTCAACATTTCCTGGGAACCAGACATCTTTTTGAGGCAGATGGATTCAGTCCTAATAAATACGGAGCGCAGCTGTTTTCTCAGACAGGTTTTATTCTGTGAATCAGAACCGAAAAACAGGAGGCGTGGAAATCAACAACAACTGGTGAGACGACGTTCTGAAGGACGACAGCCTGCCGAGATAAGGAAGGAGCACGGAGGACGGCGGGAGGAGACGAATACGTCACCACAACAAGTGGAGTCTTCCCAGAATCCTACAGGACAAGTGGAGCCCCCCTCGGCCCATACAGAGGGCCCCAAACCTTCCCCCCGAACTCCACCCTCCTCCTCACTCCCTCCACTCCTGGATTTCACCGACAAGGTGAAAAACCTCGTCAGGATTGGAATGAGACTCGCACCACGCCCAGATCTCATGTTTTTATTTTTATTTTATTTTGTATTTATTTTATTTTATTAGTTTGCACACAATAAAAGTAACACTTGCAATCAAAATAGTAAAGCAAATGTGACAGGAGAGGTCAAAAAGCCAACAGGCTTATGCAGTGGACCTCCCCTCAATTTAGGAAGTAAAACAGTAATTATAAAAAAATCAAAAACAAAAACACAACAAGACGAAGACTATAAACAAAAAACAAAGAAGGTTAGACTACAAAGTTACAGATCATCAACACACAAAAAATCAACAAAAAAAAAAAAAATCAACAAAGAAAATGTGTGACATTTTTTAAATGTGAATGAAATGAGATGATAAATTTCTTTTAAAAATCTCTAGAGAAACAGAGCTTTTGATAATGTGAGATTTGGAGTTCCATATCTGTACACCGCGATATCTGAGGGAAAACTGGCCGTGTTTAGTTTTATAAAAAGGAAGATGAAGATGATGAATCTGTCTAGTATTATATGAATGTATTTGAGAATTATATGTGAAAAAATTACTAAACGATAGTGGTAAAGAAAAAGGCAAAAACGTATGTTTGTATAAAAACACACATCTGATGAATATTTATGTCATATACTGAAAGAATTTTGAGTTTTCTGAACAGAGGAGTAGAGGGTTCCGTAGAGTTAGAAAAAGTAAAGTCTTACAAATCGTTTTTGCATTAAATAAAGTTGATGAAGACTGGAAGGGTATGTATTTGCCCAAACAATATTACCATAAATCAAATAAGGATAAGTCATAGAATAATATACAGTTAATAAGCAAGAAATATTAACGAGATTTTGCAGGTCATCGTTATCAGGTTTTCTCCTGATAACGTCCATCATCCGCCCCCCCAACCTCCTCCACAAACTGTTCTTTCACGGTGGCGTCACGATCCGTCTCCGCGGCATATCAACGATGACGAGGCTGTTTTAGTTCAGAACGTTCCAGAGAGAAGCTGATATGTACCGAGTTCAGGCGGTGAGATTACCGGCAGGGAAAAACGCCGTAAAGTGCTGATAGGTCCCAGAAAAAGAAAGCCGAATACAAACATCAACACTGTCAATCACAACTTTGGCCAGTCCCAATCCCCCCCTAGTCCTACTTTTCACCCCTACCCCTAAACTTTGCGCGTTCCCGTGAGGGTAGTGGTGTCCCAATTCCTCTTTGCATCTAGGGCTAGTGGGCATAACGAGGGGCTAGTGTGTATGAATCTAGCCCTACACAGCGAGGGATTTCAGATGCTGACTTCGCGACCGAGGGCCAGAAACATTTCCCAGAATGCTTTACGTCATCATTTGCAGACTGAAAAAAAATGCTATTTGATTACATTTCTAGCGAGAAGTATATATTTTACGTTCATAATATTCACTCAGTGAATGTACATAATCACTCGCTTGCCCGTTGTTGCGAAGTCTTTTCAGATCTCGCCAGAATAAAGGCTAATTTCGGTTCCGCGTTACACCGACGCAGAGCCTACGGCGTAGATTACGCGGTGACGCGCACCGTGCGGCGCGCGTTGCTGCGTAACCTACGCCGTAGGCTCTGCGTCGATTTAACGCGTAACCATAAATCAGCTCCCGAGCCGGCGGGTCTTCTCATCCCCTGAAAACATTGGGGCAAATTTCTTAACAGGCTTGAAACTGAGCCCAGGTTGGGGATCTTAACGGTTACTTTTACACCTGAAAAAATATTAAAACTTAATAAAGTGGCATATTAACAGCGCTACAGTGGAAATTAAAACGGCTTTTAGCTCTCGGCTTCCTGATATGGTGTGACGTATGTGCAAACGTAACTACGCAGTCGCTTACGTACCCGAACGTAAACCACGCAGTGACGTAGCAAGTGGTGTCCCAATCCCTAGGGAAGATTACAAGGGCTAGTGAGTGAGGGCTAGTGGTAGAAAGTAGGGTGTTATATTGGGATTGGCCCTTTGACTCAACATTTGAAACAGACATATTTTGGACCTGATCATCAGTAAGAGTCTTAACATTTCCAAGGTCTTTGTGACTGACGTGGCCTCATCTGACCACTTTTCTGTTTTCTTTGAAAGCACCATTTCCATCGACTCAAGTACCCAAAGAGAAGTCATAAAAAACACTTTTTTAAGGACAACTCAACTGAAACCTTTAACCACTCTCCTGCCCCCACTTGGTCCTGTAACTCAGTAAATGAACTACTAGATAACGTCCACTCTAACATTTCAGATGTCAATACTCCCACTAAGGTGAAAGTTGTCTCCGGTGAAATGTCCCACTAGTAAGAAGTGGAAAAAGGGAGTGTTGAAAAGCTTCAGATTCACTATGATATCTATAAAGACAGACTTCACAGATATAATTTACAACTGAGGAATGTAAGGGAATTCTTCTTTCCTGAAATCATCAACAAAAACACCAATAACAGTCTGCTATTGTTTGTTTGCTGCTACGGACCGGTGAACGAACCCTCCTGTGTCAGCAGCATCCTAACTCCACTCTACAAGGGGCTGCAATAAAGTTCTTTACTAAGAAAATATCCAATTAAAATCAATCCCGACCAAATGACACAATTTTACGCAATTAACTGGAGGATATTATGGATCAGCTAAACTTAACCTCCTGTTGTCTTGATGTTTTAACCGTCGTGGCGTCTGATGTGATTCAGATCGTAAACTCATCTCTTTTGTCAGGTGTTGTCCCCGCAGACCTTGAAAACAGCAACAATCTGGACAAGTTCCTAATACTAAATAGCAGACCAATCTCAAATCCTCCGTTCATCAGTAAGGTTACTGAAAAAGCTGTTTCAACAGTTAGATACCTTCCTAACTCTGACCAACCGCTTTGACGTCCTCCAGTCCGGTTTTCGTGCTCACCACAGCACTGAGACTGTCCTTGTCAAGGTGTTCAATGGCCTCCACATAAATACAGACTGTGGAAGAACCACCTTGCTGGTACAATAGAGGGAATGCGCATGACGTCACAGATGCGACTTCACAGCGGGCTACGCCCACTGAGTGGCAGAAAGACTGAGTGTCAGAAAGACTGAGTGGCAGAAAGACTGAGTGGCAGAAAGACTGAGTGGCAGAAAGACTGAGTGGCACAAAGACTGAGTGGCAGAAAGACTGAGTGTCAGAAAGACTGAGTGGCAGCGTAAACTTTCAGTTTGAGCATTTGAAAACATCTAAAATGGGAAAGAGCTGTTTTGCGATCGACTGTACTCATAGATTTAGCAAGAAATTTGAGTGATCATTTTACAGACTGCCTGAGGTAATGTTGGATTTTTGGGTAGCTAACGTTTAACGGTCAAATCATAAAGTTCGGTGTCCTCATCACTTTAATTTCACCAACAAATCCTGCCTTGAAGTCGGACCAAGCGTCAAGACTTTTGTAAGCCTTCAAGCTTTGCTTCGTGTATTTCCCCGGCGTAATTAAGTACATATAAATATCAGGAAACTGGATTCGTGGCCAAATATTAATGTCCATGGACCACTGGTTCTTGGGGTAACTGTACGGGTCACTGTCAAGTCCAACTGCCTTTAATTTAAGCCGATAATGGTATCACGTCTTTTCCACTAGTTGCAGCTGTTTTTGCCACTCAGAGCGAGTAAGGGGGCTGGTCCAGTGGGAAAGTGACGTCAATGCATTCCCTCTATTGGACCTCAGCGCAGCATTTGACACCATTGATCATGGTATAATACTAGAACGCATGAAGAATTGGGTCGGACTTTTTGGCACAGTAGTTGATTGATTTGAGTAGTTAAAGGACAGGGGCTACTTTGTGTCAATAGGTAACTTTATATTGGAATGACCAAAAGCTCCATGTGGTGTTCCCCAAGGTTCTATACTCGGACCCCTCCTATTTAACTTCTACATGTTTCAGCTATCTCAAATACTAATAAACAACAAGTTAAGTTACCATAACTACGCAGATGATACACACAACTCTACATTACCAGGAGACAATACGTTGAGTAGATTCAGAGATCAAATCAATGAGGGGATGTGACATAATCTTCATTGAACACAAACAAAACTGAAGTAGTTGTTTTTTGACCAAAAGAAGAGCGTTTAAGAGTCAGCGCACAGCTTTACAGCTACAAACCAGTAATGAGGCCCGAAATCTGGGTGTAGTCATGGACTCGGAGCTGAACCTTTAAACACACATTTAAACAATTACAAAGTCGTCCTTCTTTCACCTGAAGATCATCTCCAGGATTAAAGGACTAATGTCTCAGTAGGAGGTTGGAAAACTCATCCAAGCGTTTAGCTCAGACGAATTGATTACTGCAACAGTTTCTTCACAGGTCTGACTAAAGAGTCAACCAGACAGCTGATCCAGAACGCTGCTGCCCGGGTTCTCACCAGAACTAAGAAAGTGGAGCACATCACTCCAGTTCTTAGGTCTTTACACCGGCTCCCTGTATCTTAGAGAATAGACTTTAAAATACTTTTCGTTTATAGCTCATTGAATAGTTCAGGACCAAAATACATCAGGGATTTGTTGCTGCCATAGCAACCATCCAGACCTCTCAGGTCCTCTGGTTCAGGTCTAGTCTGTGAACCAGAACCAGATCCAAACACGGAGGAGCAGCATTCAGCTTCTACGCTCCACAGATCTGGAACAAACTCCCAGAAACCTGCAGGCATAGACGGATTACCGCATGGGCAAAGTGGGCGTGTGCCCAGGGCCCTGGAGCCAATGGGGGCCCTCGGCTTTCAAACATGTGTAAATTAAAATAAATTTACAAGCTCATAGGGCCCAATGTTAGGGCCCCGTTTTGTGTGATACGTTCATATATAATCGTAAATTGTAGGCTATAATTACGATAAAATGTGCATTGTGCGGCCAGTGTAGAGTAATTCTTACTTTACAACTGTCCTGAACGCATCGGGGCCGTGAGCCAACGCTGATTGGCTGGAAAGCCTGATTTATGGTTCCGCGTTAAATTGACGCAGAGCCTCCGCGCATCGCCGCGTATCCTACACCGTAGGCGCTGCGTTAGTGTAACGCACAACCATAAATCAGTTAGAGCCAATTTGCCGACTCGGCAAATTTGCGGCCATGAAGGAGATGAGCGCTAAACTTTAAAAGAGGACTAAGCATGTACAAAGTTTTATGGAAGAGTCGACTGCCATTGGTGATTGAGTGTAACCTTCATAAATAATTTCTTTATCAGAATGTTGTGGTAGCTTTGACCACCTGCCTATTTGAATTAGCTGTGTGTTGTTGTCAACTAGACTAGAGTATATTCTCTGTTATAGAGCTCATGTTATACACCGCTGTGTCTATATCTATCTAAATAGATAGTGTAATTTTAGACCAGTTTGTTTTGTATTTAAGCTGTATCAAAGATGGAACTGAGTCAGTCCGTGACTATCTGAGTTTTCAGCGCCACGTGATTGACAGCTGTCAGGCCGATGTGTGTGTGTGTGTGTGTGTGTGTGTGTGTGTGTGTGTGTGTGTGTGTGTGTGTGTGTGTGTGTGTGTGTGTGTGAGTGAAATTACCGGAGTCAAATTACTTGTTGGACAATGTTAGAACCTGGCCAATAAAGCTGATTCTGATTCTGAGTTAACGTAAGATAATGCAATATGTGGCTGTTCATGATGAGTCGGCTAGATAACATTGCCGTGTCCTGTTAACTACTCGTTAACTCTCATATTTTCTACAAATTTGTTGGATATTTCACATTACTATAAGGCAGCAACGTTATTTGGGGGGGGTTACGAAGTAATAACGTTGCTTGCTGCCTTGTTATCATAGTTCAAACGTTTTCTTTTTGTTGTTTGTTTTTTTTTACGAGGACGTTTGTGCATTGCAGTAATCACATTTCACTCCAGAGACTCCGGATCAGGTCCGACACCTAATAAGCTTTAGGACTAACAACGAGGAGAATTTTACTAAGAAGAAATATGCTGCTAAACCACTGTGGGAGTGAGTGATCTATCTGCTTGCAGAATATCTGTGATGGGGTCCTTAACCATGGTATAACTACTATTCATCACTGTTTTCTGTTACAGGAAACTCATCAAAGAGCTGGAACTGGAGGGGAAGGTGACCACAGCACAAATTGGCAAAAAATTGGAAAATCTTAAAAAAGATATATAAGGTAAGCAATGGTTATGGTAATTAATATTATCTGCTGAAGAGATGATGCTTAACAAAAAAAAATACAAGTATTTATTAATAATCTTCTGTAAATTGTGTGTGTGTGTGTCTTATGCAGGACCTCAAAACCCCTAAAACCGGCTCCGAGACAGACAGTGGGGAGGCCACAGCAGCCTCATGGCCTTTCTACAAAGATATGCATGAGCTTTTGGGGTCCAGACCTTCAATCCAGCCTCCATGTTTGTTGGCGTCTTATGAAGATCCCTCGCAAATACTCATGGTAAGTTTAGCAGTAAAAAAGCACAATCTTATTCCCCAGTCCTTCTTCCTATAGCTAGCTTGTGCTACGACCGGTGGTTCTCCTGATTGTGAGTAATAAAACACTACAGTACCTGAAGATCTAACTGTTATTTTCTTTTCAGAACATAATCGACCCTCCATCCTCACCGGTGTCCTCTCTGACAAATTCAGAGGAAAGCACAGAGGTAATTTTTATTCATACAGTGATAATGAACCTGGTATGATGTTGTGGGTGTGTATGATAGTCCAGTCATGTGTGTAATCAACATGTGTATCCATCTTTTTTATCTCAGAACACTTTGGAAGACGCCAGCACATCGGCCTCAAGCTCTGCCTCACCAGCTGGAAGAGGAAGCTGGAAGCTTCAGGCATCAGGTTCACTTTCCCAAAAAAAGAAATTCTCTATGCAGGACTTCCTTCAAGCTGAGGCCGCCAAAGAAGACAGAAGATGTCAAAAGAATGAAGAACACATGGACAGGTTCCTGAACCTTTTAGAGAAAATGGTGGACCAGACACCTCATCAGCAGTAGCAGCACATACACTGCAATTTATTTTTTTTGTACATATTTCTGTGCAAATTTTTTTATATGGAACAGCACCTTTCTTTGTTTTGCGTGCAATGTTTACTCTTTTCTTTTTAAAAATTGTATTTGAATATAGCAAATAAAGCCTTTTTTACTGCGGATTCTCTCACTATCCTTATTTTACTATTGATCTCGTTGTACAGTTTATAATTTGAGACATTACCTTACTTTGAGAAACCCCAGAAGAGAAAACTGTTGTGTAACAAGTTTTATTAGACAATTTAAAAGTATTTCCAAGTGAGTAAAACCACACAAGTACAAAACTATATGAAGAACATATGGACAGGTTCCTAAACCTTTTAGAGAAAATGGTGGACAGGACACCTCATCAGCAGTAGCAGCACATACACTGCAAACTTTTTTTTTTGTAAATATTTCTGTGCACATTTTTTTATATGGAATATACGTGCCATATTAACAGCGCTACAGCTGAAATTAAAACAGCTTTTGGCTCTCAGCTTCCTGATCAGGCTAGGGATGGAAACGAGGGGTAGGGGGAGAATTGGGACAGGCACCTGGGCCAAGTGCCCTAGATCTCAAGTGCCCTAAAATCTCCCCCTTCTTTTTTAGGGCTTAGGGAAGAAAAGAAGGGCGAGTGGAGAAAAGAAGGGCGAGTGAAGGAGAATTGGGATTGGCCCTTAGTGTACATCACTCATCTGCGTTACCTGCACCAGCAAGACGCTGCTCTCTGCTGCACCGTTAACACGTTAAATGTAGCATTTTCTTTGTTCTGCAGCGATATTACTGCAAAAATGCACTTGAAAGACACTTTAAATATTATTGTTTGACTGGTATCATTCCACTTGAAATGACTGGTTTTGAGTATAGATAAAATTAGTTTGAATTTCTATGTTTTATTTTCAGGGTAAAAAACATCTGTTGCTAGATTGTCTGATGGGTGAGGTAGCCCAGACTAAATGTAGCATTTTCTTTGTTCTGCAGCAATATTGCTGCAATAAAGCATTTGAAATACACTTTAAATATTCTTGTTTTGCTAGTATCATTCCACTTGAAATTATGAGAAAATGCATAATTTAGTGTTGAATAACGCGCCAGGAACGTGCACCCCCTCTGATCATCATTTTCTAGAACCGGCCCTGCGCTGAAACCCTCCGTTTGTCTTTGTTCCCACACAAAGACGTGGCCGAGGGACAAAAGGCCTCGGCTCTGACGCTGGACGGACCTGTTTCTAGTAGAGAAAGGTGAAACGAAGAGAGAGCGTGGCACCGACGTTACACATCCTGAGACAAGCATGCAGGAAGAAAGGAGCAAAACACCACCTGAGCGCCTCATTGTTAGTCCTCGATACCTGAGCACATCTCCACGGCAGTGGGAAGGAAGTTCATCAGTGAAAAGTAGCCGTCGCGTGTTTTCGGGATAACCTGAGAGGCACAAAACTACCAAGAAATGACACGAAGGTGATGAGAACAAACACGAGAAAGATCTGGAGACGTAAAAGTTTCCTAGGTTGCTTTGGAGTAAAGTTGCTTTCGTCAACGACTAAATATCGTCTTCAACGAACCTTTATCACCACCATATATAATGCAATATCGTAGAGGAATAAAAACGATACTAAAATGTAGATTACAAAATAAAAACTCTCATTTTCGTTGACCAAAACGAGACGAAATGTTCTACCAAAGATCCTTAATGTCCATGTTTCCAGTAGTTTCTCTGGTTTAATGTCCATGTTTTCATTAGTTTCTCTGGTTTAATGTCCATGTTTTCAGTAGTTTCTCTGGTTTAATGTCCATGTTTCCAGTAGTTTCTCTGGTTTAATGTCCATGTTTCCAGTAGTTTCTCTGGTTTAGTTCTGCTGGGTGACGTTAGTCCTCAATCCCAGTCGCTGCAGCAGGAATCAGATCCAGAAGATGCAGCTGCAGAGTTAGAGGCTGATGCCGTTAACGCAGAGCTCTAGTTTCACGTCAATTAAAAACAAAGTTACAGAGAGAAACGCAGGGATCTGCTCTGGGGCTGGAGAAGAAGAAGAAGAAGAAGATCCATCTTTGGATCCACTTTCCTACATAGACGTGGAAAAGAAAACCCAATGTGTCGTTGAAAAAGAAAAAGATGGGGAGAAATGTGGAAAAATAAATATGTTGTAAACTCAAAATAGAGTCTTCTGTATCTGGAATGAATGTATTCTTGAGTCTATAAGGTAACAATAATATAATAATAATAATAATAATAATAATAATAATAATAATAATAATAAGATAACCTTGTGTGAATTGTAAAATGGGTTTGGCTAAATACAATTTTGAATAAAACTAGACTAAAATGGTCCTGGACAATTCTGACTAAAATAAGACTAAAATGCTCAGACTTTGAGTCGACTGAAACTTGACACAACTAAAAGGAGAATGAACGTGACTAAAACTGATAAAAACTAAAATGATAGCTCGACCCACAGACTAGACTAAAACTGAAACAAGCTGACAAAAACAACACTAGTGTAGAGCTGAGCTGATGTGCCTGAAGACCAAAAACACATAAATAAATAAATCACTGAGCATCGGCCGTGGTTAGAGGATCCTGCAGGCAACTCGCCGCTCACCATCTAAGTGCTACATTATGATGTTATTATATTCTAAACTTGTTATTTATTTATTTATTTATTTATTCAAATAGGTTAAAACAAAAAATAATCAGAATACATAAAATAATATAAGTAAAACAAAGCAAATTAAAGAGACAAATCTATATGTAGATAAATATTTCCTGTTTGAAAGGGTGTAGAATGAAGTTTCAAAAAACTTTTCTAGTCCTACTCCTTCTAATGTTCTGTTTTTACAATTTTTTCATTTCACAGAAATCCAAAAGATAAAGCATAAAAGAGAAAGAAAAGGTGGTTCAGCTGAGCAAGGCACTTTGGTCACTGGCTGTCATAGCTGGGAGGGAATCTGTCAAAAATCATAAAGATTGTGCACTTGGTGACAAGTTTTTGATATTTGGCATGGTGTTAGTTATAAGGTTTTCAAAAACCACCGCAAACAAATTGTGACGCCCCCTAGTGGCCGGTTTGCAGAAAATTCAAAATGGCTCCCGCCAAAAAGACCAAAGGTCATGTCTCAGCTTCTCTTAGTCCTAGATTGTTGTATATTGTCACTTTCTCTACTTTTTTGGTGCTAAGAATTCAATTCTGAGATAAAATTCTTATTTCAAGGTCATGTTGAAGGTCAAATTTGATTTTCAAGGTCATTTTTTGCAGAAAAATCTCTAGAATTAAGTCACATAAAAATATTGTATAGGGGTCTAGACCCCTATTCTCCCCCCCAAGGAATGCAATTTTCTGTTTATTGGACAGGTCACTATCACTGTAGTGTCAATCTCATTGGGTGAGCACAGTGGCCTTCATTCAGGCTTAAGATGAACAGAACCTCAGAACTAAGTCAGAGTGAAAGAATAGGATTTTATTAAAATAACACACAAAAAACATCAGCTGTGCATATTTAAACTCACTTAACACCTACAATGCTGCCTCTTATCGCCTCGCTTATTGGGCCCAGAGTATGAAATCATAGTTACTTCACTCTTCATCATTAGTGCAGCCCCCCTCACACTTGCAAAATGTGGTACAGCGGAGTCCAGCTCGGTAGCATTTACAGTTTCCCTTACAGGAAACCACACAGCCACAGTTGAGGAAAAGTGCGGGCCATCCCAATTTGTTTGCGGTGGTTTTTGAAAACCTTATGTCCATACCTAACACCATGCCAAATATCAAAAACTTGTCACCAAGTGCACGATTTTCATGAATTCCCTCCCAGCTGTCAGTTCATGTGTCCATTTCAATTTTGTATCCATTAAAGCGACACTACGTAACTTTTCCACCTTAATATCATATTTCCAGAGTCATTGTGATGGTACATCAACTTCCAACAGGTTTAATGAAACCTCTGTCATGGTCTGAGGGAGTCTGTATCGCCTTCACTGGCACTATGTAACTTTGAGGAGCATGGTAGGAACCCTGCCACACTAAAAAACTACAAATCGTTACGACTTTGACTGCTTTACGGCATACGTCACTTCCCCCTCCTTCCCTATTCGCAGTCGAGACGAAAATGGGCGGGGCTTGGAGCTCAGAGCTCCGCAGAAGCTGTTGCTGCGTTATGGCTGCAGCAGCTCCACATAACAGACGTGGGGAAAAGACCCTAATGGTTTAACTTTTCAACGGTTTCCTGCTCGGAGGCAGAACCACGCAGGCCAAGTATCTGATATAACAAAGTAAAAGAGTGAAAGAGCCGTCGGCTCGCTTTGGATCGCGGCTGTAACGACCAAACACACAGTAAAGCATGATTTATGGTTCTGCGTTAAATCGACGCAGACCCACGGCGTAGGGTACGTGGCGACGCCCAACGTACGGCGCGCGTCGCCGCGTACCCTACGCCGTAGGCTCTGCGTCGATTTAACGCAGAACCATAAACAGCCTTAAACTACAAACACTCACACAGATGGGCGTCGGATCAAAACACGGGTTTTATTCCCCACTTCTCCAGCTAAACGCAGTTGCTGGCCAGCTCTCTGCGGTGCAATTAACCCCAATCTTCAGATAAAACTAGTTTGTTGAGGAAAAAATATTAACTCTTATTTGTAGCTGCAGAGGAAAAAAATCTCACGAGGAAAACAAAAATATTGCTCACGCCTCTTCAACATAATATAGCAGTCAAAAAAAAAGAAAAGAGAAGTAAGAGGGATACAAAACATGTACTGTATGTTGTACTATTATACAAATTTATTGAAACACATGGCTCTTCAGGGATTCAGGGATCTCTTAGGGATTTCATATGGATCCAGACCGTTAATAATCATTATTTTCTCCATATACTGCTCCCTGGCTTCCTTGTTTAAGATATCCCGGTAAATTCCAGTTCCTTTCCAGCAGTTTAACATCTTTTTTTGCGTTCCTTCTGTTCACTTGGTGAAACAGAAAAGCGTCCCGTCTCCTCTCATCAAAACAAATGCAGCGACGGGACAGGATTTTTCCGGCAGTACGAGCTGGTGCTCATGGGAAACGTAGTGTTCTTTCTGGTAAAACAATACCGCTTTTGTCCACAAGATGCCGCCAAACTCAGAAAAGCTGAAAGTTACGTTGTGCTGCTTTAAGAGTATTGATTTTAAAGATTTGTATAAACTTACTTGGTGATTTGCATGATTTACTTTCATCTTTGCAGTTGTTCCACAGATGAACTCCCTTCACTGATACACAATGGGTTTTGATGTTTGTTCGTACATGCTGTTTTTTGAAATTACATATTCCCCTGTGATTGTGTTTATTTTCTTTTATTTGAAACAACTTCTGGATGTCTTGTGGCAACTGATGCTGATTGGCTTCGTGCATGATTTGTATAGTTTTGAAGTCGACCAGATCCTTAAATCTGAGTGTTCTCAGTTTAATGAAGAGTGGGTTTGTTGATTCTCTAAAGGCCGCTTTATTTACAATTCTTATTGCTGTTTTTTGAAGTTTGAATATTGTATCTGTGTTTGTTTTAACTGTGTGATGGTGAGAGCAAGAGGCAGTGGGAGGATCCCACCGCACATTAGTGGTAAAACCCTGCGGTTGGTTCCTCGGCTCGGTGTAATGAGGCCATCGTGCTGCCCGCCAGCCGCCGGGGCAAAGACATTCCCCAAGTTTACGGGGTAATTTCGACTAACTGAGGGACGTGAATTTGCAATAAAGGTCAGAAGTTCACAGCCGTGGTGGCGAGACTCTCGCTGGCTTGATTGTTCTCTTCAACCACGGCCCTCGAACCCGGCCACGTGCTAACACCCGCCGGAGCGCTGAGAGGCAGGAAGTAAGTTGTGCTGATTAAGGGTGTGTGAGTGTGTGTGTGTGGAATGAATGTATGTGTGTGTATGTGTGTGTGTGTGTGTGTGGGGGGGGGGGGGGGTGTTCATGTCTTCCTGCGGATGTGACTGTGCCGCCGAAGCACCAGCCAGATCCACCATCTGCTCGTCCCTGAACTCGGGCTCCGAGCCTGAGACGACAGATAGCGATGCTCCGTCTCTCCTGGTGGCGCTACGGCGCTCCGTCACCCCCAAGCCCCGCCCACTCTCAGCCCCGCCCACTGCATGCTCCGCCCACTACAAGCCCCGCCCCCAAGGACACTTGTAGGCCGTGAAAAATCTAAATGTGGAGCGAGAAGAGAAGTGAAATAAATGGAAGGTTGGGTCAGGGAGAGATCCATGATATGATGTTGATGCTGATTCTGATGCTGGTGATGCAGAAGATGCTGATGATGATGATGATGCAGATGCTGAAGATGATGCAAGGTTCAAGGTTCAAGGTTCACTTTATAATACCAAAATATATATATATATACCAAAAGTCCAAGTACAAGTGGAACGAAATTTTGTTTCCACTGGCTCAAAGCAAGCAATAAAAACAATTAAAACACAAAAAACTCTAAACACAAAGATAAGGACACTGGCTGAAAACTAAAACGTTGCTTGAAGTACTGTAGGCAGTACTGGAGTTGAGGGGGGATGAGAGTATTAGGGCCAGGCAAGAGAAAAAAAATTTGAGAGTGTAAGATT
This sequence comes from Cololabis saira, assembly GCF_033807715.1. NCBI lineage: Eukaryota > Metazoa > Chordata > Actinopteri > Beloniformes > Belonidae > Cololabis > Cololabis saira. Next base: position 7,971,654 of record NC_084587.1, on the reverse strand, counting down.
TTTTTTTATTGTGCACTTCGAGAAAAAAGACGAAATGTCGAGAAAAAAGTCGAAATGTCGAGATTAATGTAGAAATACAATTTTGAGAAAAAAATAAAAAAGTCGAAATTTCACCTTTTTTCTCAACATTTCGACTGTATTCACGAAATTTTGACTTTTTTCTCGACATTTTGACTTTTTTCTCAACATATCGACTTTATTCACAAAATTTTGACTTTTTTCTCGACATTTCCACTTTTTTCTCGAAATTGTACTTAAAAATTAATCTCGACCTTTCTCTCGACATTTGTACTTTTTTCTTAAAATTTGACTTTTTTCTCGACATTTCGACTTTTTTCTCAACATTTCGACTTTTTTCTCGACATTTCGACTTTTTTCTCAAAATTCTACTTCAACATTAATCTCGACTTTTCGACTTTTTTCTCGACATTTTGACTTTATCCACGAAATTTCGACTTTTTTCTCGAAGTGCACAATAAAAAAAAAACTCCCCCTCTCAAATATTTTTTCTCCTGCATGGCCCTAATACTCTTCCGTAGGTGCCACGGGCTCAATTCAATAAAACTTTTATTAACCTCAAAAGAGGGAAATTAGACATGCCCTCGCTCTGCCTCAGCTTTTCCTCGATAAAATAAGGCCCGTTGAAATGGTGTGGACGTGACCCTCATACCATTCAGTTCCGGGAATTTGGACCGGCATCAACAGGAAACGTCACATTTGTCTGCTTGAGGGACCAGTTGTCGCCCACATCTCCCCGCTGGCGACTTTCCATCATTAGATATTGATGATTGAACTTCTGATGCATCGCATCAGTGGAAAAGCCTTGGAGAGACTGTCAGTCTGCTACGACGGAGGCTTTGCCCTCTGCACACCTTCATCTAAACTGATCGTTATGACTTTAGGACGCGTTCTGCATGAGGATGATTTAATAGCAGGTGTAAATGGTCCGTGAGGACGATAAGACAAGTGAAAATGTCCTTGCAGAAGACTCGTACATGCGGTGCATCTGAGGTGAGCCGACAGCGGGTCCCGGGCCGGCACTTCAGACGTGCTCGTACTCCCTGTAATTAATTTCCTGGAGGCCCGGGTGGAGGCGGAGGGCCAGTTCTGGCCGGGATGGAGGGAACACAGATGGTCCACGACGGCTCACACAGGTCTCTGATAAGCTGCCGAAGTGAGACGGGAGAGGAGGAGGAGGAGGAGGTCGGAGGGGGGAGGTCACGGCAGCTTTCATCACGCAGCGTGAAACAGATAACTGCAGAAAGTTCCCAGCGGTGTTAGCAGCTCTTATCGCTCACAGACGTGTTTGTGAAGAACTCGGGTTGTTACTTAGTCAGCAAACGCTGAGATTTACGCTCCAGTCGGACGCAAAGATAGAGACGAGCCGTTGAAAACTGAAGCAGGAGTCATCCCTGACAGAGTTTTTGGAGACGATAACTTTGTGAATGAACGAAGAGGGTTCGTGCAGCTGTGAAATCGATCGTTGTGAAGTCTTTTCTGCGTCTTATTTCTCAGAAATGATAAGAGCGAGTGATTCTACAACTATGAAAAAAAAGAGATTGTTTTCCATTTCTGATATTTTGCTTCTCCTTTGTACGACCCTGAGTAGTGATCTTTGATACAACCGATTTCCTTTCCGATCCAATATTGAGTAAAATTGTGTCGGCAATACTGATTCGATACCGATACATTGTGCAAATACACATAATGTGCTGGTAAATGTATACAAATTGGTGTAATTTAGATACTTTAAGGATAAAATACATCAGTTATTTAGCTATTTATTTTAATGTCAGAAGTAAACTAGTAACTAGTAAACTAGTGGCCTCATTCACAATACAGTCGAGCTATTACAACAGAAAAACCAGTCTTTGAAAAAGGTGTTTCCATTACTAAAAAAGATCCTTAGTAAAATAGTAAAACCATTAAAATAAATAAGAGAATAATAAACAAAAGGACTACAATAAAAAAGAAAATGAAAAAGTAGTTCCTACTAGCAGTGTCATTTAGTCAGAATCTGAATAGTTTAGTTACTTTCCACTGTATTGTTGTTAATGTTATACATTACTACAAATGACTGAAGTATCAAAAGTATCAATATTTTCATTTGAGAATCGATTTTAGAGCATACAGATCTAGTATTTGAAGTCTTGATATTTCAGTATTAATTCGCACATCACTAGCCTGGGGTATCCACTAGCCATCTACTGCGTTATGTTCCCCGTCCTCTGAGGCATCACGGTCCTGCAGAGAAATGAAATCCCGCCTCTTTCTGAGGAAGTCTGTGTCACCTGAACGTCACCTGAACGTGACCTGAACGTGACCTGAACGTGACCTGAACGTCACCGGAACGTCACCTGAACATCACCTGAAAGTCACCTGAACGTTACCTGAACGTCACCGGAAAATGACCTGAACGTGACCTGAACGTGACCTGAACGTCACCTGAACATCACCTGAATGTGACCTGAACGTCACCTGAACGTGACCTGAACGTGACCTGAACGTGACCTGAACGTGACCTGAACGTCACCTGAACGTCACCGGAACGTCACCTGAACGTCACCTGAATGTCACCTGAACGTCACCTGAACGTCACCTGAACGTCACCTGAACGTCACCTGAACATCACCTGAACGTCACCTGAACGTCACCTGAATGTCACCTGAACATCACCTGAACGTCACCTGAACGTCACCTGAATGTCACCTGAACGTCACCTGAACGTCACCTGAACGTGACCGGAACGTCACCTGAACGTCACCTGAACGTGACCTGAACGTCACCTGAACGTCACCTGAACGTCACCTGAACGTCACCTGAACGTCACCTGAACGTGACCTGAACGTGACCTGAAAGTCACCTGAACGTCACCTGAACGTAACCTGAACGTCACCTGAACGTCACCTGAACGTCACCTGAACGTGACCTTGGTCCGGCGGGAGGCTTTCGTCTCAGCGAGGGAGGAGAACGCTGGTTCCGTCTAAATGCAGATTGAGACGCAGTCAGCTGCACCGACGTACCAACAAGTCCAACGTCCCGAGGTGGTTACTGCGTTCAGCCGAGATTCAGGCCTCAGAAAGAGTCTCAGAGGCTTAGAGAGTCTCTGCAGGGACGTTTACGGATCTGAAAATCTGAAAATGTAAAACTCGTTAGACTTGATCTCCTGTAACGATTCAGAGAACAAGAACACACGATGACAGGAGGTCGCTGGAAGGTCGTCCTTCATATTTACACAGAACCTCTTGGTGACATTTATATATCAGGTCATCCATCCATCATCCATCCATCCATCCATCCATCCATCCATCCATCCATCCATCCATCCATCCATCCATCCATCCATCCATCCATCCATCCATCCATCCATCCATCCATCCATCATTCATTCATTCATCCATCATTCATTCATTCATCCATCCATGCATCCATCCATCATTCATCCATCCATCCATCCATCCATCCATCCATCCATCCATCCATCCATCCATCCATCCATCCATCCATCCATCCATCCATCCAACCATCCATCCATCCATCCATAACTGCTTCCTCCTATTCCTGTATTCCAGGTCACGTCAGGTCGGAGGTTTCCACCCCGGACAGGTCCGACAGGTCAATCAGATCTGTTGCAGGGCGCCGTGCAATTACTCACTTATTGATGTCTTATCATTTATTATTTACAATAAAACTCGTCAAGAAGCTAAATGTTTTGACCTGATTGGTGAGGCGTCTGTGTGCCAGCAGAGGAACCAGCGCCAGCAGAGGAACCAGCGACGGTCCATTCTCAGATAGCCGTTCCTGGTGGTGACGGTTCGAATCTGTGGCGTTAGTCTGTGAAACATGGCAGGTTTGTTGTGATCAGGTTTATTCATGAAGTTCTGCTGATGTCAGAGGGAGAAACCAGCACTGCCTAGCTGGTAGGATCGACCAGGAGGGTCCAAAATCCCAACTACGTCCCATGAAACGGTCTTTTATCATTCAGTTATTTAAGGTGAGCCTCCAAACACGGGGTAATCAGGTCCGCTTTGGTCTATTTATAGCACGTTATCTGTGAGATTAGTAAACAACAAGAACAAAGTGCTTTGGGTTTGTGTTTCTACGATTGTTCTGCTCTCTGGGTTATAAATAACTTCTGTCTTTTGTGAGACTCGGTTGTTTGACGGCCGTTGAAGCTGCAGGATGATCAAACCTCATCCGGATCAGAAAGGTGGTTGAGATGAGCTGAGAGTCCAAACACAGACCAGCTCATCACCATTCATAGAAAAGGGACGAGTAGCAAATGCTTTAATACGAGAAACGGCGATTACGGCGATATTGTGTAGACGTGTGTCTCAGCCAGCTACAGTCTTTGACTCCGGTCTACCACTGAGCTCTACGGTTCATAACTAGTTGTAGCATCTCACTCACCACTGTGAATTGTACGCTAAAGCTGGCTTGCCTTCTCTGAATGTTAGAAGATTTACACACTGGATGACTCTGATTAATAAGGCTCTTCTTGGCTTGGTTCCTGTCTATTTAGGGCCCGAGCACTTGCAGTGCGAAGGCCCTATTGTATCTGTAGGATTTTTTCTTTCTTTCTTTCTTTCTTTCTTTCTTTCTTTCTTTCTTTCTTTCTTTCTTTCTTTCTTTCTTTCTTTCTTTCTTTTTCATCTGACGAAAGGAGGGCCTTTTTGCCCCCCTAAACGTCCCCAAAAAGTCACCAAATTTTGCATGCAAGTCAGGCCTGGCGAAAAATTTGATATTTAATGGTTTGCATTAATGGGCGTGGCCTAATGGCTCAACAGCGCCCCCTTGAAAACTTTGTGCCTCAAGCCCCACAATATGGTTTGTCGTACATGCACGAAAATCGGTACACACCTGTATCATGGCACAACTTAAACAAAAGTCTCTTGGGGTCATGCCCGAAACCGAACAGGATGTCGGCCATTTTGAATTAAACGTGTCATTTTGGCGAAATGTATGCCATTCCTTTGGCAGTTAATTCAGCCCGAACCGTAACGTGCACCCAGGTGTGTTATACATAAAAATGTGCGTCTCCATCGTGCGACACCACGCATTACTTTTCTCTTTCAAAAGCGTTACCGTGGAGACGCTAGACGCAAAAAAGCGCGGCCACCCTTCATCTGATTGGTTCAGACAGAAAAAACTTTGAGCCTCAAGCCCCATAATACGGTTTGACGTACATGAACGAAAATCGGTACACACCTGTATCATGTCGCAACTAAAAGAAAAGTCTCTTGGCGCCATGGCCGAAACCGAACAGGAAGTCGGCCATTTTGAACATTCTGAATTAATCGCGTAATTTTGGAGCAATATATTCCATTCCTTCGAGAGTTAATTCAGCTTGAACCGTATCGTGAACCCAGATGTGTTATACATCAAAATGTGCGTCTCCATCCTGCGACTACACGCATTACTTTTCTCTTTCAAAAGTGTTACCGTGGCGACGCTAGACGCCAACAAGCGCACCCCCCCTTCATCTGATTGGTCCATATTTGATAGTTCCCCAAAAGGCACCAAATTTGGCATGCAAGCCAGGCCTGGCGATAAATTTGATATTTCATGGTTTGCATTAATGGCCGTGGCAAAATGGCTCAACAGCGCCCCCCGGAAAACTTTGTGCCTCAAGCCCCACAATACGGTTTGACGTACATGCACGAAAATCACTACACACCTGTATCATGGCACAACTTAAAGAAAAGTCTCTTGGAGCCATGGCCGAAACCGAACTGGATGTCGGCCATTTTGAATAAATTGTGTCATTTTGGCGAAATTTATGCCATTCATTCGGCAGTTAATTCAGCCCGAACCGCAACGTGCACCCAGGTGTGTTATACATCAAAATGTGCGTCTACATCCTGCGACACCACGCATTACTTTTCTCTTTCAAAAGTCTTACCGTGGCGACGCTAGACGCCAAAAGGCGCGCCCCCCCTTCATGTGATTGGTCCATATTTGATAGTTCTCCAAAAGTCACCAAATTTTGCATGCAAGCCAGGCTTGGCGATAAATTTGATATTTCATGGTTTGCATTAATGGGCGTGGCCTAACGGCTCAACAGCGCCCCCTAGAATACTTTTCTCTGCCATAACTTTTGAATGGTTTGACATAGAGAGTTGTGGGTGGTGTCATGGGACTCTGTAATGAGTCCTTAAGCTTCGTTGGCCTTAATTAGCCCCGCCCCTTCTTCTGATTGGTTGTCCCTTTTTTCTGCTATAACTTTTGAATTGTTTGACATAGGAAGTCGTGGGTGGTGTCATGGGACTCTGTAATGAGTCCTCAAGCTTCGTTAGCCTTAATTAGCCCCGCCCCTTCTTCTGATTGGTTGTCCCGATTTTCTGCTATAACTTTGGAATGGTTTGACATAGAGAGTCGTGGGTGGTGTCATCAGATTCTGTATGGAGTCCTTGACCTTCATTGGCCTGAATTAGCCCCGCCCCTTCTTCTGATTGGTTGTCCCTTTTTTCTGCTATAACTTTTCAATGGTTTGACATACGAAGTCGTGGGTGGTGTCATTTCTGATACTTATGGGGGGCGGTGGCCGTGAGTGCGAGGGCCCGTTCATTGCTGCTTGCAGCTTTAATTATGTTTATTTCTTCAGAGAACTAAAAGCCATTATGCTTTAAGGTCGAATGACACTTTGCACCTGACTGTTCCTCGTGTTCGGACTAACTTGGGGAAAAAAGCTTTTAGTTTCTCTGCACCCTCTGCGTGGAATACCCTCCAACTTGAACTGAAAATGCCTGAACTTGTTTCATTTGAAGCCTTTCGCTCACTTCTTAAAAACCGACAACAGGAATCCTTTCAGCAGTGCCCGTGTTTTTAAACTACATGTGCCCGTGTTCTTAAATTTTAAATTATTTCTGAAGTTGTTGTTTTTTACATATTACTGAAGTCACACTAAACAGCTAAACAGTTTGCACTCTCATTTTAATGTTTATTATGTGATTGCTGCTATTTGTGTGTGGACGTGTGCTGCTGCCATCGGCCCCTTCTGCTTCACAACATTGATCCACTTTGTTGAGGTTCTGGGGCAGTCGGGCGTGCAGAGCGCTCCTAAGGTCCACAGGGTACCTAAACCTCCATTGTTTTACGTTTCAGCTGCCCTGACCCAGATCTGCTGAAGTTGTTTTTTTTGTTTTATTTTGTTTTATTTATTCCCACATACAAGTTAAAAACAAAAAGATACATACATGTTAATATTGTGTAGGAGAAGTTGGAAGCCAGAAGGCTTATCGAGAACTTCTCCCAAAAGAACACACATCAAAATACCAGTTGTAGATTCACATGTTTAGATGCAAATATACCAGTACATACACACAGTACAGATTATTACAATACATATAATAATAAGCTCTTATTGAACTTAATATGATTGAGTGACCTTACATTATTCTACTGCAAAAGCATTTTTTTGTAGTTTGTTTTGAAAGCTAACAGAGATGGTGATGTTTTTAGCCAAGGATCAGTAGCATTCCAAAGAATGGACCCTCGATGTCTTATTGAGAACTGCCTAAGAGAAGTACGACTATAGGGTATGTGCAGGTTCTTGGCTTGCCGAGTGGGATATGAATGAATATCGGAATTCAAAGAAAAAAAACACTTAAAACCAATTGGAAGGTTGTGACAGTTGTAAATACATTTGTACACAAACAAACATATCTGCAAGGAATTCACCTCAGAGACAGACAAAATGTTTAGCTTCTTGAAGAGAGGAGCAGATGGTTCTAATCGATCCGAAAAGGTAGCCAGTCTAACAAATCTTTTTTGAAGTAAAATTATTTTTTGAAGATTGGATGAATAGGTGCTAGCCCATATTATATTACAGTACGATATGTAAGGAAAAATTAAACTATAATACAGAATTAAGAAACAACTTCTATTTAACAATGTACACACCTTCCTAATAATACCTAGAGACTTCATTGCTTTTTTACAAACATGATCAATCTGTTCTTTCCAGTTTAATTTATCATCAACTATGACACCTAAAAACTTTGTCGAAGAAACTTGGTTGATTTTTGGTTGGCTTGGTTGAAGTTCTGCAGGTAATTGTCTTGTTTCTGGACCCGGTTCTGACCAGGTTCTAGCTGCTTCAGATTTGCCTCCTGAAAACACTGCTGGACGCTGGTGGAGGGTGACGTAGATGGAAGATTGTCAAGTGTTTCTGTTCAAATGTTTGGTGTTGTCAGCATCACTTTATCACATCATCACTTTCGCCTCATCTTTCCACAGAAGGTTTTCCCAGAAGTCCCTCTGGGGAACATCGTGGACATCGATTCCTGTTAAGACAGGAACACGTCTCAAATGTTTCCCACTTGAAAATAATCTTCCTCACGGAGGCACATTGAATTCCACATCGTTCAGAAATGGTCCAATTTGATGTTTAGCGACAACTTATGTCTTTCTCTTTTGGCTTTAAGTTAACACAGACCTGAATGGTTCAGACCAGTCTTCTTTTTACAGAATCAGAAATCAATCCCCGGTGGGAATTCAGCTTTTGTGCAGCAGCTTCAACTCGTAGCAAAGGAATAAAATCACAATAAAAAGACGAAAGAGAAAAATCTGTATAAATCAAAATAAGAGAAAACTGTATGAATAGTTTGTGTATGCATCTATACACATATATTACACACTTATACAGTAGAGTATATACAAATATTTATGTTCTGATATCGTAAATGTACAGATGGATGTTACTTAAAGTGCATTTTGGGAGTATTGCATGATGAAAGTGTCGTAAGGTCTGATGGCCGCTGGCATGAATGACGGAAATTCCCAAGCACACAACCACAAGTGTCAGTACTCAGGTAATTATTTACTTCTTCTCTTAAATCCTATGGAAGAAACAAGGGAGTACTTAATATTACCCACACGATTTTCTTTTGTTTTTGGCTTCATTTTTGTTAAATTGATGATGGTTTCTTTGTTCTTTGTTACCTTTCATCAGAGATTATATTTGTCTGACACTGAGACCCCCAACAATCAGATCAGGTTCCCTTCATGAAAAGAAGAAACAAATGATTAAAGGAGGAGTTTTTTGCACATTTATCATCACGTTTGCGTCCTTCTCTTTTTATCTTCTATAAACATTGATGCCCCTGACAGAGATAGTCCTCGTTTCTCTCTCTCTCTCCTTCATCCCCGGTTCTGCTCACACATTCTGGTTTATTCATTTATTTTTGTGGCCGTAGCTCCGGACTGTCTTTTATTTTAAGAATAGATTCTTGCACTTTTCAGTTTAATAATGTATTTGTGCTGGTTTCCTGCAGGAGGTGAGGACAAGCTGCTGAAGGTGTGGGACTACGTGACGGGTGAAGTGACCCACGCCGGCGTCGGTCACGGCGGCAGCATCACCAGGATCTGCTGCAACAAGCGCAGAGTGGTCAGCACCGACGGGGGCGGAGCTACGTCCAGATCCCCCACACCCATCCTAATGCAGATCTGCCAGAGGAGGAACAACACTTTTATGTGACGGGGGGGGGTTGGACCTGTAAGTCCTCATCAGGGGTCCACGTACTTGTAAAGAAAAGCATTGTTTGTTTAATTCATCCATCCATTCATCCCTAATTAGTCCATCCTTTAATCATCCATCAATCATTTATCCATCCATCCATCCATCCATCCATCCATCCATCCATCCATCCATCCATCCATCCATCAATCATTTATCCATCCATCCATCCATCCATCCTACCATCCATCCATCCATCCATCCATCCATCCATCAATCCATCCATCATTTATCCATCCATCCATCCATCCATCCATCCATCCATCCATCCATCCATCCATGAATCAATCAATCATCCATCCATCAATCCATCCATCCATCCATGAATCAAACATCCATCCATCCATCCATCCATGAATCAATCATCCATCCACCCCTGCCGGGTGGGGGTCGTTGGCCTGAAGGGTGAGGGCCTCCTGGCCGCGTGTCCGGCCCGGACCGGGTGGCCGGGGATTGCCTGGGTCGCGGTCCGCCGCCGCGGGATCCCTGGCTGCTTCTTCCCGCGCCGTGGGGGCCCCGCCCGCGGGCCCCCTCGGCCACCGCCGGGGGGGGGGGGGGGTCCTCGCAGGCGGTGGGTTGCCTCCCTCCTACTTCTCCCCTCTGTGGGGCTGCCGGTGGCCTGGGTTCCGGGCTCTTCCGTGTCGGCCTCTGGTCTCGCGGGTGGCGGGGTTGCTCCCCCCCCTCCCCCACTATAGATACACTTCAGGTGGAGCTTTGTTTGGTTTATTACACACACACACACACACACACACACACACACACACACACACACACACACACACACACACACACACACACACACACGCATGATCATATACATACACGCATACACACACATAGACATACACACTGGCTTGTTCACCTGCATGCTGGCTCTCTAGTTTTTGGGGTTAGGTAGCGGTAGCGGTAGTTTAGCTCAGACTGCAATCAGATCTCAAGATTTAGGTCGATTGCTGTTATTGTTTTGGTTGGCTCCGTGCCGGTTTCGTGCTTTGTTTGTGGTTTTTTGTTGCAGATTTCCAGTGCTTGACGTGTGTCTCCGTGTGTTCCTGCTTCCTGGATTGGCAGTGGATGCCCCCCCCCCCAAAAAAAACAAAAAAAAAAAACAAAAAAAAAACATTGGGTTTGTATGTGTATATTTATGTATGTGTACGCATATGTGTGCGTATATATATGTATATATATTAAATATAGTAACAATGCACATATATACACTTTTGGTTTCTACCGTCATGGTATCAATCAATAATATGTGTGCAGACAAGGTTAAAAAAAAAAAAAAAAAAAAAAAAAAAAATCATCCATCCATCCATCCATCCATCCATCCATCCATCCATGAATCAATCATCCATCCATCCATCCATCCATCCATCCATCCATCCATCCATCCATGAATCAATCATCCATCCATCCATCCATCCATCCATCCATCCATGAATCAATCATCCATCCATCCATCCATCCATCCATCCATCCATGAATCAATCATCCATCCATCAATCCATCCATCCATCCATCCATCCATGAATCAATCATCCATCCATCCATCCATCTATCCATCCATCCATCCATCCATCCATCCATGAATCAACCATCCATCCACTAATCCATCCATCCATTAATCATCCATCAATCCATCCATCCATCCATCCATCCATCCATCCATCCATCCATCCATCCATCCATCCATCCATCCATCCATCCATCCATCCATCCATCCATCCATCATCCATCCATCCATCATTTATAAGATTAAACAAAAGGATTGTTTATTTAATCTGGTACCTACGTACGTTGAACTATAACATGGACGCATCTCTTTCCACCTCCACCGAGGAGTGAAAGTTGTAATTATTACAGTTAAAAAAGTAAAAAATAAAGGTATGAAACATACAAACCAGAGGATTCTACGTCACATTTTCTTTTTTTTTCTACGTCACATTTTCAACAACCAACTTGAAGGTAAACTGGTGCAACAAAACCAAAATATCTCAAGAGTTTCAGACTAGAAGTGACCTAACGTGTCCTGAGGGGGGGGTTCTATCAGTTTTATTTCACATCTCGAGGAAAACATCCTGTTACGGCCCGAGAAACAACTACATCAAGGGGAGGAGATGGTCTGTCTCTCCTCCTGGTCTAATGGACCTCGTGTCTGAGAGTCTGGGTCTGTGTGAAGGCAAACAGACACCCCTCTTTCAAGAGACTGCCCCCCTCTTTCCATTATCCCACCATTCTCAGTTCTGAGGGCTGACAGATGATAGCTCTGTTGACGTCCTCATTTTCTCTGGCGGTCTGTTCCTCAGTCCAGCAGAGCTCAGTGTTGGTGAGTCAAGAAACCTAAAACTGGCTTTAGGTCGTCTCTTACGTATTGTTTTGCATTTAAGCATCTTTTTTGTAGCCTTGCAATGTGCCAACTGGCTCTGCAGCCTTTGCCAGATCTAGACTGCGTTTAACCAGCGTCCATTACACGTAGAAAGCAGATGTTGCGTTCCTCTGGACCTGTGCAGACTCACCAGTGTTTTGTAATCCAGACCTCAAGACACTCCACTACTTCAGTCAGACTCTCTCTGCATCCAGGCTTTTTGCAGGAAGCGGACGTGCACGGCAGCTACGCACCACTAAAGCCACCCGATCCTTCCTTTGTGAATCCGAGACACCAAACACCTCACTCTCCTTGACTTCTGCAATGATTTGCTTTCGGACCATTTCCGTTAATTCCTGGAAAAGCTCATTGTGAATGTGGTGGCGAGTTAACTTGGCACCGCCGTCTGCAGCTAGTTTTCTTTCAGGAAAGGGATCATACTTAGCAATTTGACCCAAAGTGGCAGAAAAAAAGAAAAAGCCTTTACTGTCAGATGCATCAGATTCCTGATGACTCTGTGTAATATCCTTAATGGTACAACCTTGGCAAACGTATTTACATAACTTTGATTTTCCTCAACTTTTTCTTCCCCCATCTAAGGCAACCGATACCTGTTTGTTCCTCTTAACGGCCCTTTTACATCGACTCCAGGCCTGCACGGCATTCACGTGTTGCTCAGATTGTGAGTGAAGCTTAAACCCCACGTCTTTAAACGAGGCTTTTGTCCAGCTGGAAAACCCCGTCTCAGATGCCAAGGCTGATTTCGGAGTACATGCCCTCTTCCCTGCTCCATGCAGGACCCCCCTCCCTGGATCTTAAAGGAGCCGTCTGTAAGAATTGGCCAAAACTGGTACTGCAGTCACTTTCAAAATATTGTTGAGTGGCGTGTACCCTCCCCTTCCTCCCCCCGACCAGAGGTTGCCAGGTAGGCTGCAGAATGCAGCAGGAACGTAGGGTGCCATGGCTGCCATAATTAGAGCCGAGCTGGCAACCCGGATGCCGAAACAATACTGACTTGGTGATTGGGAGATAGGTGGAGGGTGGAGCTTCAGAAACAATACTGACTTGGTGATTGGGAGATAGGTGGAGGGTGGAGCTTCAGAAACAATACTGACTTGGTGATTGGGAGATAGGTGGAGGGTGGAGCTTCAGAAACAATACTGACTTGGTGATTGGGAGATAGGTGGAGGGTGGAGCTTCAGAAACAATACTGACTTGGTGATTGGGAGATAGGTGGAGGGTGGAGCTTCAGAAACAATACTGACTTGGTGATTGGGAGATAGGTGGAGGGTGGAGCTTCAGGCCAAAACAAAAAATGACAACATAAACATCAGTTGAGGGCTGCAACTCCTCTTTTTAAACTGGAATATCCTGGCTTGAGTGCTGTTGTCAGTGACATAAGTATTTGAAATGAACATTCAATTCAATTTTTCAATTCAATTTTATTTATATAGCGTCTAATACAACAGAGTTGTCTCTAGACGCTTTCCAGAGACCCATACCCAGAACATGACCCCCGAGCAGTTATTACATAAACAATGGCAGGTAAAAACTCCCCTAGTGGGAGAAAAACCTTAAGCCAAACAGTGGCAAGGAAAAACTCCCCTTTAGGAGGGAAGAAACCTTGAGCAGGACCAGGCTCATAAGGGGGACCCTCCTGCCTAGGGCCAGACTGGTGGGTCAGGGACGGCAACAGCACAGCAGGCAGGTGGAAGCAGCAACGGGATGACCAGGGGTGGGGACCGCAGGCCAGCACACAGCTCCTGAAGCTCCGGCCCAATGATTGAAATGATGATTTTTAAAACATGATTTTTAAATGTCTGTTGACATATCGGGGTCATTTTATGATTCGTTTTATTATTGCTCTTACATACAGCTCCTTTAAGATGTCTAGAATACATATAAAGTAGTTACAGGCAACGGTTTCAGTGATAGGATAATTACTTTTTTTTAACCAGCCTGTAAATGTGTTTATTTCTGCTATAAAGTTGGACTTGGAGGTTAATGGAGCCTCTAGTGGTCAGTTGAGGAACTCAACATTTTCTTGCTACCAGTTTTTCTTCACCTTGGAAGTTTTTTTTTTCTTTTTTTTTTTTAATTCTTCATTTAAATCTTTAAATACAAGGAAAAATTAAGAACAAGGGTAACATACAAATACAGAGATTCGAACACCATATTGAAAAGAAATAAACAAAAGAATATATAAAGGACAAGACAGTTGAATGTAAATTAAAAGGATAAATAAAAATAAAAACAACATAATGTGCGAGAGTAGGTTTCATGTCGTCAAACTGAGCAATTTACAGATGGCGATGGTCTTTTGTGCCTTTGTGTTTTTTGATGAGTAAATTGTCCTTATATATTGATCAAGTTCTTTTTTTAGTACAAGGAGTTCAGGCTTTCTGTGGATGAATTTGGACTTGTCTATGTGAAATTTAGCTAAAAATAAAAACAGATTAATAAAAAAGAAAGCGTCCCTATCTTTGTGATTAAAATTATGAAAAATAACATTCTTAAAATAAAGATGAAAATCAGAAAAGACAGAATCAACAATATACTTGTGGAAGTCCCTCCAAAATTTATAAGTGAATTCACATGACCAGAATAAGTAGGAATATGTCTCACGATGCTTTTGGCAAAAAGAACAATTAACGTCTATATCCTCCTTAAATTTTGATAAATATTGTTTTGCAGGGTAGAATATGTGTATCAATTTAATCTTCACCTTGGAAGTTGAAATGTTGCTTCTTGGTTCCAACGCGTGAACCGTCTTGTGATATGAACACGAACCGTCGTCTGGCAAGACAGAAGCAGCCAGGAAGACGTTCATCACATTATGTGACAACGTATTATTGCCCATGTTATCATGGCGTTCGCTGCGCCTGCAGGTACCAGAACCAGAACCAGAACCAGCCCGAGATCCTCCATCACTTCAGCGCCGTCCAACTGACCGAGAAGCGGCGACTTCCTGTTTGTCAGGTAGTCAGTAATCCAGGGGATTGTGTCCACCGGTGTCCTCTAATGATCCTAGGCAGTAACGCAGGCTGGATGGTAGTGATGTGTGGATCAATACTGAAATATCGACACTTCAGATACCAGATCCGTATGCTCTAAAATCAATTCTCAAACTAAAATATCGATACTTTTGATACTTCAGTCGTGGTAATGTTTATCGTTATCAGGAATACGGTAGAAAGTAACTAAACTATTCAGATTTTGTGTAAATGACACGCTGCTCATAGGAACTACTTTTTTCCTTGTTTTTCTTCCAACGAAAGGAGGGCCTTTTTTTCCCCCTAAACGTGCCCCAAAAGTCACCAAATTTTGCACGCAAGCTAGGCCTGGCGAAAAATGTGATATTTAATGGTTTGCATTAATGGGCGTGGCCTAATGGCTCAACAGCGCCCCCTTAAAAACTTTGTGCCTCAAGCCCCACAATACTGTTTGACGTACATGCACGAAAATCAGTACACACCTGTATCATGTCGCAACTTAAAGAAAAGTCTCTTGGCACCATGGCCGAGACCGAACAGGATGTCGGCCATTTTGAATTAATTGTGTAATTTTGGCGCATTTTATGCCATTTTCACGTGTCCTACTTTAACGAACTTTGACATAAAACTCGCTCAGGAGACACAAAAGACGTTAAAGTTATCAAAATCATGATTTTTCGTGAAATGGCGTGGCCGTGGCGCCGCGTCAAACTGTGGCGCCGACGATAGACGCCAAAAAGTGCGCCCCCCTTCATCTGATTGGTCCTTATTTGATAGTTCCTACTTTCTGCCATAACTTTTGAATGGTTTGACATAAAGAGTCGTGGGTGGTGTCATCGGACTTAGTTTTGAGTCCTTGACCTTTATTGGTGAAAATTGCACGCGTGAGGGCCCGTTCATCGCTGCTTGCAGCTTTAATTTAGTTTATTATTCTTTTATTGTTTTACTAAGGATCTTTTTTTAGTGATGGAAACACCTTTTTCAAACTCTGGCTTTCTGTTGTTGTAACAGCCTCAGTATACTTCTGACTTTAAAATAACTAGCTAAATAAGCAACTCTGATGTATTCTATTCTTAATCTAAAATACACCAATTCTTTTTATTTACCAGCACATTATGTGTATTTGCACAATTTATCAGTATCGAATCGGTATCGCCGATATCAGCCTGAATTTTACTCAATATTGGATCAAAAAGGAAGTCGGTTGTATCGAACATCAATACTGGACCCAAACGCTAATGTTCTGCTCTCCGTGATGAAGCAGCCGGACCTGTTTGTGTCTCTCCCTCTGATGTAAACAAGAGCACAAACTTCTTTAATTACTTCTTGATGTGGAAAAACTCGACCAGCTGCTTTCCAGGCGTGATGCTGCTTGTCTTAGGAACTCAGCTAATAATTGGTGTTGTTAATAACCAGCTTTAAGCATTTTGAACATAATAAAACCAACTCCAGCGCATCACCAAGGTTAAACCTCTAAATACTTTTATAGTTCATTTATCACTGATCTCGGTCCAGGTCTGTCCTCAGCATGACGGCCCAGATGCTTGCACACTATTTATCATGATGCATTGTGGGATACATTGAGTGCACTATATAGGGATTAATAATTGATATTACGAGTTCAGATGATAAAATGAATGATGAAGCATCCCGTATCTAACACCCGGGTTGAGATCAAGGCGGAAGTATGAAGAACTGCAATTCTGCCACTGACCACTAGGGGCCGGCTCCGAACCCGAGTCAACCTCACAACCAGTTAATAATAAAACATTTAAAAAGGTTTTGGTCTCCACAGACAACAGCGCCGCTAGGGATTTTGGGCCCCATGAAAAGAATCTTTAAAGGGCCCTCAACACAGCTGCAAATTTTTGATGCTATTTTACATACAGTTATGCATTTTGATGGTATTTTTTACTATAATTACCATATTTGTGAAAGAAGAACAACATGACAGCTGACATATATTACAGTAGGGGAAGAACTGAGCTTTGAAAACTGTCTGTGACAAACTATCTACTCCAGTTGGACCGAACCACTTTACATAAATAGAGAGGGGGAGGGAGGGGGAGGGGGGTCCTGTAGGCGTTGCTGTTTCCAAAACAAATAAAATAATACTGAATAATTGGGGCGGCAGTAGCTCAGGTGGTAGAGCGGGTCGTCCAATGATCCGAAGGTCGGCGGTTCAAATCCCGCTCTGTCCCAGTTTGCTGCCGTAGTGTCCTTGGGCAAGACACCTTACCCACCTTGCCCAGTGTGAATGTGTTTGAATGTTGGTGGTGGTCGGAGGGGCCGTTAGGCGCGATATGGCAGCCATGCTTCCGTCAGTCTGCCCCAGGGCAGCTGTGACTACAATGTAGCTACCACCACCAGAGAGAATGTGTATGAATGAATAATGATTTCTGTAAAGCACTCTGGGTGCCTAGAAGGGCGCTATATAAATCCAAGTCATTATTAATTAGGGGGGGCGTGGCCTTTTGATTGGCAACCAGCACAGCTTATGTCTTGCTGTCATCGTTGACCCATACAAACCTACAGAAGAGTATTAGGGCCAGGCAGGAGAAAAATTAAAAAAATAATTTAGAGGATTTTTTTCTCATTATGCACTTCGAGAAAAAAGTCAAAATGCCGAGAAAAAAGTTGCAGTACAATTTCAGTACATTTCGACTTTATTCACGAAATTGTATTTCAACTTTATTCTCAAAATTATTATTCCCCCCCCAACCCCCCGCTTCAGCTCAGAAAGAAGCTTCAAAAACATCAGAAGATCACAGAGGGTTTAACGTGCAGTTGAATCATCTAATCATCTGGATCTGTGACGTCACAGCACCCTGAGCATTTTTTTTTCATCATTTTTTTTTGTTTATATCCACATAATGGGTGACAATTGACAATTGAGACACAGAAAAACAAAACAAAAAAAACAAAAACGCATCCTGAGATTGGGTCATACGTTTCAAGCATAAATGGTTCTTGCATATACAATGCACTTATACATTGTTGGTTCAGTATTCAAACAGCAGCATACGGATAGAAGCAATTCGCATAACAATAATGGTTAGTACTTTAAGCTGTAATTGGGCAGTCATAAATTCCATCTGGTATACAAGTTTTACCCTCTGCAGCCATTGAGCAATTGTAGGGGGGTCAGGTTTCATCCAGTTACCAGTAATCATTTTTCTTACAATGAATAATAGTACATGCAATAAATACCTTGAGCATTTTAACGTCTTTTTTTAGGCAAAGTGTCATTTAAAGTACAGGACTCAATGTCTCAGAAAATTAGAATATTGTGATAAAGTTCTTTATTTTCTGTAATGAAATTAAAAAAACTAAAAAGTCATACATTCTGGATTCATTACAAATCAACTGAAATATTACAAGCCTTTTATTATTTTAATATTACAGTTTAAGATTAAGATTCCCAGAAAATTCTAATATTTTTAGATAGGATATTTGAGTTTTCTTAAGCTGTAAGCATGATCAGCAATATTAAAATAATAAAAGGCTTGCAATATTTCAGTTGATTTGTAATGAATCCAGAATGTATGACATTTTTGTTTCTGTATTTGCATTACAGAAAATCACAATATTCTAATTTTCTGAGACAGTCCTGTATTCAATTCAGTTGAATTGATTCCACTTTCTTTTTTTTTTGTAATCGGTCCTGCAGGGGGCGGTTTTTGACACCTAGTATTTAGTTCAACTTCCTTCTTCCCCTGTGTTGTAAAAACAGAGGTTCAAAGGTGAGCGCTGTTCACCTGTCGAGGAGGAAAGGTGGGGAATAATAACAACTCCCTGTTATAATAACTAACCACCGAAACCCGGGGTTGGTCGCTCAGCGGCCGATGGGCGGGATCCTGCAGCAGACAGGTGTTCTGCCGATCCTTGCTCCCTGCCGAAAAATGCTACTTCGTGGTTGTGCGCATGCGCACAGGCGATTTTCAAAGTTTGAGTACTACGACCATCATTTCTTGCACGATGTAAAATTGATAATATGGGATTTTGAGTATTTGATCCTTTAAAATACAAAAAAAAAAATATACTACCCATGACATGAATTGCATTAATCGCTTTATTTGATATGCATTCAGTCATTCGCCTTTATTTAACCAGGTAGGTCATTAAGAACATATTCTTATTTACAATAATAACACCCGTATTTGTCACGAAGTAAACCTGTCAGATTTAGGACTGGAAGCTTTTTTTTGTCATTCTTCCAAAGCTCATAGTGAAAGTTATTTACACAGTTGATTTTCAAAGTTTGATTGCCACGCCCATCATTTCTTTCACGATGTAAAATTGATAATATGGGATGTTGAGTATTTGATCCTTCAAAATACACTACCCATGACATGAATTGCATTACACTTTGTGAACATTATACGATAAAGAGAAGAAAAAAAACAATTCTAGCGCTTTATTTGATATTCAAATCAGTCATTTGCCTTTATTTAACCAGACAAGTAATTAATAACACATTAGTATTTACAATAACAGCCTGGCAAGCGACAAAGTACGACGGAGTATTAGGGCCAAACTAAGACAAAAAAAATGGGAAATTACGAGAATAAAGTCATAATAATGAGAATAAAGTCGTAAAATTACGAGAATAAAGTCGTAATGTTGTGAGAATAAAGTCGTAATAGAATAAAGTCATAATATTATGAGAATAAAGTCGTAATATTACGAGAATAAAGTCGTAATGTTGCAAGAATAAAGTCTAATAGAATAAAGTCGTAATATTACGAGAATAAAGTCGTAAAATTCCGAGAATAAAGTCGTAAAATTCCGAGAATAAAGTTGTGACATTACGAGAATAAAGTCGTAATATTATGAGAATAAAGTGGTAATTTATGAGAACTCTAACAGGAAGAGGAGTCTTCTCCATGTGTTAAAATGAAGAATATTGAGCATCTTGTGAAGTTATATTTATATATTTATAATATATTACAACTTTATTCTCGTAATATTACGACTTTATTCTCGTAATATTATGACTTTATTCTAATCACATTATGACTTTATTCTCGTAATTTCCTTTTTTTGTTTTTTTGTTTGGCCCTAATACTCCGTCGTAACAAAGACCACTGGGGGGGGGGGGGGGGGGGGGGAGGAAATGGTTTAGGGAGTAAGTAAAGTAAGTAAGTAAAATTGTAGCTCTACAAAGGTAGAAAACCATTAGGGAGCATTTTTCGGCAAAGCAGCAGAAATCGACAGAACACCGGCGGAAGGACGCGGAAGTCGGTCCTATCGGGACCCCATGATCGGGACTCGGGAGGAAATTTCTGGTTGTGTTTTTTTTTTTCTGTCATCGGGAGTGAGAAGGTGGAGGAATAATAACAATAACCGTGATTATGTGCCTTATTAGCGGCGGCTCGGTGCGTCCGGAGCGCTGAGGTCTGGGAGTGCTCCTTCCTTTAAACTTTAAACTTTATTTATTTATATAGCACTTTTCATACAGGTAGAGTGCAACACAAAGTGCTTTACATGAATCCTCCCGGTCTATCCGCGCCGCGTCCTGGTGTTCTGTCGATTTTTGCTACCCTATCAAAAAATGCTCCCTAATGGAGCATCTACCTTTTGTAGAGCTACAGTTTTATTGTTTTACTCCCTAAATCCACTTCCTTCCCCCCCCAAGTGGTCCTTGTCACTTGCCAGGCCGTCATTGTAAATAAGAATGTGTTCTTAATGACCTGTCTGGCTAAATAAAGGCGAATGACTGAATTAATATTAACAAATAAAGCAAAAGAATTGCGTTTTTTTTCTCTTTATCGTATAATGTTCACAAAGTGTAATGCAATTCATGTTATGGGTAGTGTATTTTGAAGGATCAAATACTCAAACATCCCATATTATCAATTTTACATCGTGCAAGAAATGACGGTCGAAACTTTGAAAATCGACTGTGCGCATGCGCAGAACCACAAAGTAGCATTTCTCGGCAGGTAGCAGAAATTGTCAGAACACCGGGACGGACAAGCGGCGCTGGGAGAGCCGAGCTGCCGGCGGAAGGACGTCGGAGCGCCGCGACGAGGAAGTCGACCCCTCGGGACTCTGGAGGATTTCTGGTTCTGGTTTTTTTTCTGTCACGGATTGGGAGCGAGAAGGTGGAGGAATAATAACAATAACCGTGATTATGTGCCTTATTGGCGGCGGCTCGGTGCGTCCGGAGCGCTGAGGTCCGGGAGCGCAAAGGTGCGCTCTTTCCTTCCTCCTCCCGGTCTCTCCATACGTGCAGCTGATGTTAAGGTAAGTCTATTCACAGCCTTTTGTACACCTCTTAAACAGCTCACCTTTGGTGGAATTATACCACCAAAGCCAAGATAAAGAAGTTGCAGGTAGCATATCACTGCAAAAAATCAAAATCTTAACAATATTTGTCTTATTTCTAGTTAAAATGTCTCATTTTAGTCAAAATAAATCTCATTACACTTAAAACAAGACTCATCACTGGAAAAAAGAACAATTTTCCCCTGTTTTAAGTAGATTTTCACTTAAAATAAGTAGAAAAATCTGTCAGTGGAACAAGATTTTTTTGCTTGAAATGAGAAGATAAATCTTGTCCCACTGGCAGATTTTTCTCTACTTATTTCAAGTGAAAATATACTTGAAACAGGTGAAAATTGTCAAATAACAAGTTATTTTTCTGGTAATGACTTGTTTTAAGTGTAATGAGATTTTTTGACTAAAAATGAGACATTTTAACTAGAAATAAGTCAAATATTCCTGGTAAGATTTTGAGTTTTTGAAGTGTAATGATGCGTTCAGGATCCTCCTTAAGCTTCCAAGATGGACAAGTGCAAGCACTTTATGTTAATTGTTATGTCCCCACCTTCCATGCTCTGCTGAGGAATTTTATGTTTAAATTTACGTGTCGACTCCATGAGTCAGAAAAAAACTCAAAATCTTAACAAGAATATTATTATTTCTAGTTAAAATGTCTAATTGTTAGTCAAAATAAATCTCATTACACTTAAAACAAGACTCATCACTGGAAAAAACAACAATTTTCACCTGTTTCAAGTAGATTTTCACTTAAAATAAGTAGAAAAATCTGCCAGTGGAACAAGATTTTTTTGCTTGAAATGAGAAGATAAATCTTGTCCCACTGGCAGATTTTTTCTACTTATTTCAAGTTAAAATTGACTTGAAACAGGTGAAAATTGTCAAATAACACGTTATTTTTCTGGTAATGACTCTTGTTTTAAGTGTAATGAGATTTTCTGACTAAAAATTAGACATTTTAACTAGAAATAAGACAAATATTCCTGGTAAGATTTTGAGTTTTTGCAGTGTAATGATGCGTTCAGGATCCTCCTTAAGCTTCCAACATGGACAAGTGCAAGCACTTTATTTGTTAATTATGTCCTTCCATGCTCTGCTGAGGAATTTTATGTTTAAATTTACGTGTCGACTCCATGAGTCAGAAAAAAACTCAAAATCTTAACAAGAATATTATTATTTCTAGTTAAAATGTCTCATTTTTAGTCAAAATAAATCGCATTACACTTAAAACAAGACTCATCACTGGAAAAAACACCCATTTTCACCTGTTTTAAATAGATTTTCACTTAAAATGAGTAGAAACATCTGCCAGTGGAACAAGATTTCTTTTGCTTGAAATGACAAGATAAATCTTCTCCCACTGACAGATTTTTCTACTTATTTCAAGTTAAAATGGACTTGAAACAGATGCAAATTGTCAAATAACAAGTTCTTTTTCTGGTAATGACTCTTGTTTTAAGTGGAATGAGATTTTTTGACCAAAAATGAGACATTTTAACTAGAAATAAGACATATATTCCTGGTAAGATTTTGAGTTTTTGCAGTGTAATGATGCGTTCAGGATCCTCCTTAAGCTTAGCTGGACAAGTGCAAGCACTTTATTTGTTAATTGTTATGTCCCCACCTTCCATGCTTTGCTGAGGAATTTTATGTTTAAATTTACGTGTCGACTCCATGAGTCAGAAAAAAACTCAAAATCTTAACAAGAATATTATTATTTCTAGTTAAAATGTCTCATTTTTTGTCAAAATAAATCTCATTACACTTAAAACAAGACTCAACACTGGAAAAAACAACAATTTTCACCTGTTTCAAGTAGATTCTCACTTAAAATAAGTAGAAACATTGCCAGTGGAACAAGATTTTTTTGCTTGAAATGACAAGATAAATCTTGTCCCACTGGCAGATTTTTTCTACTTATTTCAAGTTAAAATTGACTTGAAACAGGTGAAAATGGTCAAATAACAAGTTATTTTTCTGGCAATGACTCTTGTTTTAAGTGTAATGAGATTTTTTGACTAAAAATTAGACATTTTAACTAGGAATACGACAAATATTCCTGGTAAGATTTTGAGATTTTGCAGTATAATGATGCGTTCAGGATCCTCCTTAAGCTTCCGAGATGGACAAGTGCAAGCACTTTATTTGTTAATTGTTATGTCCCCACCTTCCATGCTCTGCTGAGGAATTTTATGTTTAAATTTATGTGTCGACTCCATGAGTCAGAAAAAAACTCAAAATCTTAACAAGAATATTATTATTTCTAGTTAAAATGTCTCATTTTTAGTCAAAATAAATCTCATTACACTTAAAACAAGACTTATCACTGGAAAAAACACCCATTTTCACCTGTTTCAAGTAGATTTTCACTTAAAATAAGTAGAAAAATCTGCCAGTGGAACAAGATTTTTTTGCTTGAAATGAGAAGATAAATCTTGTCCCACTGGCAGATTTTTCTACTTATTTCAAGTGAAAATATACTTGAAACAGGTGAAAATTGTCAAATAACAAGTTATTTTTCTGGTAATGACTTGTTTTAAGTGTAATGAGATTTTTTGACTAAAAATGAGACATTTTAACTAGAAATAAGACAAATATTCCTGGTAAGATTTTGAGTTTTTGCAGTGTAATGATGCGTTCAGGATCCTCCTTAAGCTTCCAAGATGGACAAGTGCAAGCACTTTATTTGTTAATTGTTATGTCCCCACCTTCCATGCTCTGCTGAGGAATTTTATGTTTAAATTTACGTGTCGACTCCATGAGTCAGAAAAAAACTCAAAATCTTAACAAGAATATTATTATTTCTAGTTAAAATGTCTCATTTTTAGTAAAAAAAAAATCTCATTACACTGAAAACAAGACTCATCACTGGAAAAAACAACAATTTTCACCTGTTTCAAGTAGATTTTCACTCAAAATAAGTAGAAAAATCTGCCAGTGGAACAAGATTTTTTTGCTTGAAATGAGAAGATAAATCTTGTCCCACTGGCAGATTTTTTCTACTTATTTCAAGTTAAAATTGACTTGAAACAGGTGAAAATTGTCAAATAACACGTTATTTTTCTGGTAATGACTCTTGTTTTAAGTGTAATGAGATTTTCTGACTAAAAATTAGACATTTTAACTAGAAATAAGACAAATATTCCTGGTAAGATTTTGAGTTTTTGCAGTGTAATGATGCGTTCAGGATCCTCCTTAAGCTTCCAACATGGACAAGTGCAAGCACTTTATTTGTTAATTATGTCCTTCCATGCTCTGCTGAGGAATTTTATGTTTAAATTTACGTGTCGACTCCATGAGTCAGAAAAAAACTCAAAATCTTAACAAGAATATTATTATTTCTAGTTAAAATGTCTCATTTTTAGTCAAAATAAATCTCATTACACTTAAAACAAGACTTATCACTGGAAAAAACACCCATTTTCACCTGTTTCAAGTAGATTTTCACTTAAAATAAGTAGAAAAATCTGCCAGTGGAACAAGATTTTTTTGCTTGAAATGAGAAGATAAATCTTGTCCCACTGGCAGATTTTTCTACTTATTTCAAGTGAAAATATACTTGAAACAGGTGAAAATTGTCAAATAACAAGTTATTTTTCTGGTAATGACTTGTTTTAAGTGTAATGAGATTTTTTGACTAAAAATGAGACATTTTAACTAGAAATAAGACAAATATTCCTGGTAAGATTTTGAGTTTTTGCAGTGTAATGATGCGTTCAGGATCCTCCTTAAGCTTCCAAGATGGACAAGTGCAAGCACTTTATTTGTTAATTGTTATGTCCCCACCTTCCATGCTCTGCTGAGGAATTTTATGTTTAAATTTACGTGTCGACTCCATGAGTCAGAAAAAAACTCAAAATCTTAACAAGAATATTATTATTTCTAGTTAAAATGTCTCATTTTTAGTAAAAAAAAAATCTCATTACACTGAAAACAAGACTCATCACTGGAAAAAACAACAATTTTCACCTGTTTCAAGTAGATTTTCACTCAAAATAAGTAGAAAAATCTGCCAGTGGAACAAGATTTTTTTGCTTGAAATGAGAAGATAAATCTTGTCCCACTGGCAGATTTTTTCTACTTATTTCAAGTGAAAATTGACTTGAAACAGGTGAAAATTGTCAAATAACAAGTTATTTTTCTGGTAATGACTCTTGTTTTAAGTGTAAGAACAGAAGAACAGATGTTTGCATGTATTTTAAAGTGTGACCTGTAATTTTTATATGGAACCTTTTGAGTCCGTAATAAAGTATTCGTATCATATCATACCTCCAGGAGCCATGGACGCCCGCAAGGTGCGGAAACAGCCGCTCAAACCCAAAACGTCCAAGAAATACAAGCACGGGGGCTTGAAGAGGAGGAAGTCGCTGCGGTCCTTCGGGAATTTCATGGAGCGGATCCTGAAAACTTTGGGCACTTTGGCGCACTTGGGGGACCCGGAGCCGCAGACGCGCAACGAGGACGAGGATGATGGAGGTTTCGGGGGCGGCTTCTCGACCCGGGGCCCCTCAGGACGGAGCCCCGGGGCCCGGGACGGACCCGGGCCCCGGGGCTCTGTCCTGAGGGGCCCCGGGGACCAGCAGACCCCCGGCGCGCTGGGGCTCCAGAACCACGGAAACACCTGCTTCATGAACGCCGTGGTGCAGTGTCTGAGCAACACCGACCTGCTGGCCGAGCACCTGGGCCTGGAGCAGTACAAGGGGGGGGCGGGGGCACCCTGGGGCCCCCGGAGGGACCCCAGGGTGCCCGGGGGCCCCGGGGTCCCCGGGGGCGTCCAGGACGGGGCCCGCGGGGAGGTCACCGAGCAGCTGGCGTCGCTGGTTCGAGCCCTGTGGACGCTGGAGTACACGCCGCAGCTGTCCGTGGACTTCAAGGTGAGGCTTTTCTGACAGATTCCTGTGGCACGTTTTCCTGCAATATTTTTGACATATAGAATCAATAAACCTGAATGGACTTAAAAAAAGTAACTAAAATAATAATTTTTCAGCTCCAGGTCCGGTCAGGGGCGCCTCCAAAAATGTTTCCTAGGGGGTGCCAGAGGGGGCCACTTCAATTCTTGGGGTGGACACCAAAACTAAAAGCCATCATTACAGGACTTTATTATACTGTTGTAGTATACAGGCTCAGAAATACTTCTTTTTTTTTACTTTCTAACTTGTCTGCATATATATTAATGGTTAATACCATGTTGGTAAAAACCTAAAGGCATATATATATATATATATATATATATATATATATATATATATATAATATATATATATATGTTTGCATGTTCTCTCCGTGCTTGCGTGGGTTTTCTCCAGTTACTCCGGTTTCCTCCCACAGTCCAAAGACATGCATGCTAGGTTAATTGATGATTCTAAATTGCCCCTAGGTGTGAGTGTGAGTGTGTCTGGTTGTTTGTGTATATATATATATATATATATATATATATATATATATATATATATGCATTTTTTATACATATTATTAATATGTCTGTTTTGATTATTATTATTAGGCTCAGAAATACTTAAAGAAACACCTTCTGATATGCATTTTG
Source organism: Cololabis saira (assembly GCF_033807715.1). Lineage (NCBI taxonomy): Eukaryota > Metazoa > Chordata > Actinopteri > Beloniformes > Belonidae > Cololabis > Cololabis saira. The sequence continues at coordinate 7,944,952 of NC_084587.1, read as the reverse complement.
CCCAAATGAGCATTTTGAGATGAAACGCATAACTGACGATAGAATCTATGTGACCGGCAAGTGTTTTTTAAAAAATTTTTTTTTTGAGGCCAGTGGACTTTGGGTGGCCAGCAAATTTGTAGGGGGGGCCATGGCCACCCCTGGCCCCCCTCCTGGTGGCGCCACTGGGTCCGGTGGGTGGCTGAATAAGAGCCGATTCAGCCTTAATTACGTTGTTAATGAACGTCCAAAGACAATGAATCACTACTTTATGGAATGATGGTGTCCAATCAATCAAATCAAATCTAAATACAAGTAAATTGATAAAATAAAGTAATTTAAATGAATTACAAAAAGAAACTAAGAAAAGAATAGTAGCATTATTTAAAAAACAAACAAACAAAAAAAAACAAAAATGATATGAGAAAATTTTAAAAAATCTATAAAAAGATAATATATAATTACAAAAGAAAATAAAAATGTATAGAAGTAAAAACATTTATAAAAAAACAACGATAATATCATAATTGTAAGGGTAAACTGTGTATATACAGTATTTGGTCCACCTTTATCTCCACCTTTATCTCCACCTTTATCTCCACATTTATCTCCTACCTCCTACGGATTTTGATGATTAAAGTGCAGTAAATTCTGTATTTTTAGTCGCCACATGAAAGTACTCAAAATATTAAACAAAGTGGTCAAATCATGCATGAACCCAATTTACTCAAAGTTCAAGCAGAGGTAGACAATAAATAAATGAAAACAAAAACTGAACAGATAAAAAGAAAAATGATGGAAAAACTCAAAAATACAGAAATGAGGTAGCTGCAGCTGGAAGTTTACTTGTAGTTTAGATAAAGTTACACCATTTTTTCTCCATGTTTGACCGGAAAGTTAAGTAAATGTTCTGCTTTAAGTCGATAGGGATTCCCAGATGTTTTTATTTAAAAACACTGGAGTTGATTCTGGCCTGAAACATTTGGGCGACTGATGTTTGGGCCTTAGAAGCTTCTGATTGGTTAACTGATACCACCTGAGTTAATTGGAGGCAAACATGTGGATGCAGTCAAATGCAAGGGGCTTGTTTCAAGACATCATGGGAAAAAAAAGAACTGTGGAGCTTTACAAGTCCGGTTCCTCATTTGGTTTGATTTCCAAAAGCCAGAACATCCCACGCTCGTCTGCTCCGTCGGTTGGGCGTATAAACAGCATCATACCGCTCAGGCAGAACCGGGCTCCTGTGTCCTGGATTAAAAGTGCAAACGGACCCCAGAACAAACAGCTAAAGACCTCGTGGAGATGCTAGCTGAAACCAGGAACTAGTTCTGATATGAGCAGAAAGTCACTGACTGCGTTTACATGCATCAATAACCCTTTTAAAATCCGAATATTGGCAAAAACCGGAATTTGCACGGCCATGTAAACACCAATAACCCCTTTGAATAACCCAAATTTGCTCATATTCATGTAAAATTCATGTAAAAACCCGAATATGACCCCTGGGTTACTCCTTTTAAAACCCGAATATTCGGTCATGTAAACGCCTAACGGAATATCCCCATCAAACGGAACAGGAATTTGTTTTCTGCACATGCTCTGTTTGCAAGGAATCCTGGTCTTTTGAGTCCAGGAAGTTCTTATAAACACGGAGAACGCAAGACCAGGAGGAGACTAATCACTTCATAAATGTAATGAAGGATATGAACATTTCTGCATTTGTAGACGGTAGAAAGTACCGGGATAGCGAGATTTAAAAGAAGGTGAGCGAAAAGTTGCGCGAAGCAGCATTTGTTTTGAATTTGGATACAGGAAGAAGAAGCGGAAATGACGGAAATTGCGTCATGATGTTCTCCGTGCGTCGCTAGTTTGATGGAGATATCCCAAATGATTAATTACCATGTATACAGGGATAACCCTGTTTGCTCACGCATGGAAACGTAATATTCCGAATGTTTCAGTAACCGGAATATTACCAATAACACAAATTTCGACTGCATGTAAACGTAGTCACTGCTCCAAAACTAACCACAAAAAAAGCCAGATTACAGTTTGCAGCAGCCGATGGGAGCAAAGATCTTACGTTTCTGAAGATGCGTCCCGTGGTAGAATTATCGTTGTTGAGGTTGGTGGAATAAAAGGGAGGGGGGTTTTCAGAACATCATCCCCAACTGTGAGGTACGGGGGTGGTGGTATCATGATGTGGGGTAGCTTTCCTGTAGTGTTGTTCCTGTCAGCCTGTTTCAATTTTAGTTTTAGTCTAGTCTTTGGGTCAAGCTATCATTTTAGTTTTTATTAGTTTTAGTCACGTTCATTCTCCTTTTATTCGTGTCAAATTTCAGTCGACTAAAAGTCTGACCATTTTAGTCTTATTTTAGTTAAAAATTGTATTTAGGCAAACCCATTTTACAATCCAAACAAGGTTATCTTATTATTATATTATTGTGACTTTATAGACTCAAGAATACATTCATTCCAGACAGAGAAGACTCTAATTTGAGTTTACAACATATTTATTTTTCTGCATTTCTCCCCATCTTGTTGCGTCTCGTCTCGTTTTCCTCAGGTGATAAAGGTTCGTTGACGACGATATTTAGTCATAATTCTCGTTGACGAAAGCAACTTTACTTTGCTGCAGGAAGGACTGATGAACTTCACACTGCCAGCCCACATCTGATTTCAAAACACCTACAGGACTGTCTAAGAAAATTTGAATATTGTGATAAAGTTCTTTATTTTCTGTAATGCAATTAAAAAAACAAAAATGTCATACATTCTGGATTCATTACAAATCAACTGAAATATTTGCAAGCCTTTTATTATTTTAATATTGCTGATTATGGTTTACAGTTTAAGATTAAAATTCCCAGAATATTCAATTTTTTTGAGATAGGATATTTGAGTTTTCTTAAGCTGTAAGACATGATAGCAATATTGAAATAAAAGGCTTGCAATATTTCAGTTGATTTGTAATGAATCCAGAATGTATGACATTTTTGCATTACAGAAAATAAAGAACTTTATCACAATATTCTAATTTTCTGAGACAGTCCTGTATATTGGATCCAGGCAGTCTTTCTGGACGCTAAAGCTGCATAACTCCGCATAAACATTTCCAATATCATCACCACCTTCCACTTAAGTTTTGTTTAAATCTATGCACGTGAGTTACCATAGCAACCGGAAGATGTAACCAAGTTGTCTTCCATGTGTGCCTCATTTGAGGATTCGGATATTAAAAACACAGAAACTGGTTATTTCTGTCCGACGTCACTTGAGGGACGGAGTTTGCTCGACTGTGCAGACGGCGCTGGTGAGAGCTGTGTGGGCAGATCCTCGTGGGGATGTGTCACAAGCATCTTGTTCAAATTGCAACAAATCTCCCAATCAGCAACTCAAAACAACACGCTGGAGGTGAGAACTCGACGGATGGGGGTTCAGAGGTCTCGTTTCCGCCCGAGTGTCACGTGACACTTTTCGTTGTCTGAATCAGTGGGAGGAGTTTGGTGTTTACATGCCACCTGGTTACTGATTAGTCTCAAACTGCAGTAATCTCACCTGTCTCCCCCCGTCGAGAGGTTTTTCTGCATTCCTGAAATATCTCACATGGTGTGAAGGAACTCACACACTCACATATACAAACACACACACACAGTCGGTCGAGTTGTTATGAGCAGCAGATTCACGCTCTGCATCCGTCCCGGGTTTTTAAAGGACGGCGGTGAACCTGCAACCCAGCTCTTGCTCAGAGGAACACATTCAATCACAGATTCTTTCATTTCTCAGCCGTCTCGTGTAGATTTGACCGTTGAGCTTTGGATCGCTGACCAAGTTTTGGCCAAGAGCAACTCCACCTTTGTAACTATAAATCTATCAGCACATTCAGTCTTTGGAGCCAAAACACTGCTCTAAAATAATACTAAATGCTACTAAACTACACCAATTAAATTGAATGAATAAAAACCAATTAAATGAGTACAAACCGATGACTAATAATGACTAATGACTCAGATCCGCCATGTTTGTTACACAAAAACCTCATCAACGGGAATTTATCTTTCTTTCTTTCTTTCTTTCTTTCTTTCTTTCTTTCTTTCTTTCTTTCTTTCTTTCTTTCTTTCTTTCTTTCTTTCTTTCTTTCTTTCTTTCTTTCTTTCTTTCTTTCTTTCTTTCTTACAGGCTCATTTTTTTCTTTCTTTCTTACAGGCTCATTTTTTTCTTTCTTTCTTTCTGGCTCATTTCCTTCCTTCCTTCCTTCCTTCCTTCCTTCCTTCCTTCCTTCCTTCCTTCCTTCCTTCCTTCCTTCCTTCCTTCCTTCCTTCCTTCCTTCCTTCCTTCCTTCCTTCCTTCCTTCCTTCCTTCCTTCCTTCCTTCCTTCCTTCATGTGCGTGGATTTAACACAGAACCATAAATCAGCTTTACACAAAAACGTCATCAACGGGAATTTATCGTTTTTACCGTGAGATACAAATTCTTACCGTGGGGAATTTTTTTGACGGTATATCGTGAACGGTAAAATATCTGCCATTCCTAAGCCCGTGTCTTGGTGTTTGAGTTCTGTCTCGACTTCCCTGTGTCCCATCTGCCCTGATTGTCTGCACCTGTGTCTCGTCAACCCTTCCGTGTATCTGGTCTTGTTTTTCTCTTGATCCGCGCTGGTCTGTACTGTTTCCTCCCTCCATGTGACCTGTCAGGTTTTTGGATTTTGGCTCTTGTGTTTCTTTTTTTGTCAACCCTGCTTTGCAGCGCTTTTGGTTTTGTTTTTGGGGTTAATAAATCACCATTCTTGGAATTCCTGCCTCCTGCTCCCCTGGATTTGCGTCCTATTTACAGCGCAACGTTACCAGAGCTCTCAGACAGGATTCCATGCGGCCTGACGTTCATCTCTAGAAACACTCTGGTATCCAGAGTAACTGTATACCATAATATTCTAGGAGATCTGCATGTTTCTCAGACCCCGTGGTTTCAGAAATAGGCCCAGATCATCATCCTTCCACCACCGTGCTTGACAGTGGGTATGAGCTGTTTCTGTGGAAAACTCTGTGCCTTAAGGCCGATAAACGATGAGACATCTTTCTGTCAGCATTCTGGTTTGTTTTGATCCTCAGTCGTGCTTCCACGTTGTTTTTAGACAAAATAAGTTTTCATCTGGCTGTGTTCCTCTTGTCTTGGACTTTAACCCTTGTGCTGTCTTTGGGTCAAAATGACCTAATTCTCCTGTTCCTTCTTTCCTCCTGCTCTCTCCTTCCTTCTTTTCTCCCTTCCTTCCTTCCTTCCTTCCTTCCTTCCTTCCTTCCTTCCTTCCTTCCTTCCTTCCTTCCTTCCTTCCTTCCTTCCTTCCTTCCTTCTTTCCTCCTGCTCTCTCCTTTCTTCTTCCCTTCCTCTTTTCTCCCTTCCTTCCTTCTTTCCTTGTTTTCTCCCTTGCTTCCTTCCTTGCTTCTTTCCTTCCTTCCTTCCTTCCTTCCTTCTTTTTTCCCTTCCTTCCTTCTTTCCTCCTGCTCTCTCCTTCCTTCTTCCCTTCCTCTTTTCTCCCTTCCTTCCTTCCTTCCTTCCTTCCTTCCTTCCTTCCTTCCTTCCTTCCTTCCTTCCTTCCTTCCTTCCTTCCTTCCTTCCTTCCTTCCTTCTTTCCTTCCTTCCTTCCTTCCTTCCTTCTTTCCTCCTGCTCTCTCCTTCCTTCTCCCCTTCCTCTTTTCTCCCTTTCTTCCTTCTTTCCTTGTTTCCTTCCTTCCTTCCTTCCTTCCTTCCTTCCTTCCTTCCTTCCTTCCTTCCTTCCTTCCTTCCTTCCTTCTTTCCCCCTGCTCTCTCCTTCCTTCTTCCCTTCCTCTTTCCTTCCTTCCTTCCTTCCTTCCTTCCTTCCTTCCTTCCTTCCTTCCTTCCTTCCTTCCTTCCTTCCTTCCTTCCTTCCTTCCTTCCTTCTTTTCATTCTTCTCTTCCTCCTTCCTTGACCCAAAGACAGCACAAGGGTTAATATTTGACATGCTTTGTCCTGCAGTGTCTGATCTGTAGCTCTTCTTTATTATTTTTAATAACCTTATAAAAATAACCTAATCCACTGATTGGAAGCTTGAAAACTGTCTTGAAGGATTTTCCTTTTCCTTGTAAAATATCACTCCCTTTTTTTTGTAAATGGTCTTACAACCGTTTCCAGATTGACGTGCGGAAGCAGTTGCTTATGTCTTTCCTTCCTGGCATTGCGTGAACGCACACCTGAATGCTCCGGAGGATTAAACTAAACATTAACATTAAACTACTAAAACATCTGAACCTGAGATCCAGTGGAAGCAGTAAAGGGGGTACTTAGGATTTCCCATATGGTTGTTTTCTTTGTGGAACCAATTTTTGTTAAATAATGAATGAAAAGATTAAATGAGCAGGATGTACTAACTTTATTTGAAAGTTTATAGGTTTCATTTAAAAATGATAAGACCTAGATTTTAATTGCTAAACAGACAAACACAGAAATGAACCCTTTCATTTCATTTAAGGGCCAGAACACGTTTTCTCAGTGCTAAAACAGAGGCGTTAAGAGTCTCTTTGATTTTTAACTCAAATTTTTCACACGTGGCTGCAAACCTTTTCCCCGCAACGCCCAGGGCTGCATTTGCAACACTGATTTGCGTTTGTCTGTCTTTCGCCTCGTTGAAGCGAGAGAGGAGGATGTTTACCGTAGCGAGTTCATCCAGCGTGGAGAAAAGGGATCCCCCCCTGCTGAGGAACCAATAATGGTGCTGCACACTCAGAGGGTGGAGGAGCCGGGGGGGGCCGAGCGGGGGCTGATCGGCATCCTCAGACGTACACAAACCTTCTCCAGACTGATCATTACTTTTGAAGAGAAGTGCTGGTCCGGGAAGAAGAAGATCGGTACCGATATGTTGAAATAAATGAAACCGAACCAGAGTTAATGAAGATCTCTTGCGGGGATGCCTCAAGGTTCCGTCCTCGGGCCCCAAGTTATTTATAAAATATGACATCTGTAAAGTATCTGAACTGAAAGTCTTTGGATCAACTTCTGAGGACAGTAGAGGAAAAAATAAATACGTTACCACTCACCTGAAGTTAATATAACTGTAGTGGCAAAATCTAAAGATGAGTTTTAATTCACCACATTCCGTCCATTCATTCTTATTTCTTTGCCACATGGAAAGGCTTAAGCAGATGTGTCAGACTCCCAGCTGTCCTTTAAATACCGTATTTTCCGCACTATGCAGTATGTGTCCCTTTGTATGTAGGTACTAGTGTGTGTGTGTGTTTGTGTAATTATTGTGTATAGGCAATATTATGTTTGCATAATGTTATGTTCGCATGTGTTAGCTAGTCATATTTAAGGAGAGGGGGTGAGAGTTTATAAGTTTTACTTCTTCTCACTCCCTTTCGAATATATACTTTGTTATGTCTCATGTTAAGACGATTGTCTTATTTCTTTCTTTTTTTATATGATTCATATTCGAAATAAACACTACTACTACTACTACTACTACTACACTATAAGGCACAACCAAAAGCCTTTAATTTTCTCAAAAACCAGCAGTGCGCCTTATATATGATCATTATGGTAATTTCTGTTACTGTAGTCAGGGGGATTGTGGGTAATGTAGTTGGTGTCGCCGAAGTAATGGCGCTAAAAACGTCAGGAATCGTCACAGACGTTCAAGACAAACAGCAGCGACGCTGACTCGCATAATGGCGACTTTGACAAGACGGAGCAAAGCTCGTTTTTTTTTGTTAATAAAGTTTGACATACAATACTTTTCTTCTTGTTTTTTTTTTTTTTTTGCATTTGCTGTAGGATTTTGTAGCATTTCCTGTAGTGCAGCTCCATCAGGTAGATACGTAACTCAACCCCAGCCACTATAGTACGGTATTTTACCAGATATTTAGTGCGCCTTATAATGCGGTGCGCCTTATATATGGAAAAAAAGTTTTTAAAATATGTCATTCATTGAAGGTGCGCCTTATAATGCGGTGCACCTTATCGTGCGGAAAATACGGTAATCCAAAGAGCGTGTTGATTCACTGATGCTTAGAATTTATTGTAAAAATAACAAACTTAAAAAAAAAAGAGGAAATAGAGTCCTTGGGTTTTAGCAGTAGTTGTCAGAGTGTCCCATTCCATGATCCTGCAGCCGCGGTCAATGACGGTTTCACTGCTGTCCCTGCCTTTCCCGTCATACGTCACACCACCAACTTAAAGACTAGCGCCGTCCTCCCCACCTGAGGAGGGAGGAAGGCGCACACTTAATATTTTACTAATAAACAACACAAATAGTAAATAAACTTAAATGCGGCTCCTACAATAACATTCAGTAATTGTCACAAACATAAGTAAGTAAACATAACCATTAATCATGTTGAAATTGAAAGATTATATGAAACAGAACTTCGGAGCATCCCAGGTCCGAAGGTCTTGGTCTGATGAAGCCAAGTTATGTCAGTTGCGAGTATTTTGTTTTAATAAAAAAGGTTTAGAATTGTTAGATTCAGGTATTTGTTCTGTTTTGTTAATTTAATGTTCAATTGTCTAAAAATTGTAGCCGTCTTCGGACTGGACTTCGAAGAATATTAACATTTTGGACAAATTATGGCGACTGCCGCTAGAGGACGAAGGCAGCGGATGATCAGTCTCTGTCTCCTCTGTCCACACCTTACACGAAGCATCAGGTCATGTTACTTGTTGGTTTCTGAAGGGGAGTTTTCTTCGTACCGGACGCAGCTACAGTACGTACCTCTGGAAGCCAAACACGCCCACCGTATGTCAATCAAGTTTAGCTGCGGCTACCAGCTCCGTCAGCGGATCCCATCTGTAGACGGCAGACGTTAACGGCAGAATATACCATTTAATAAATATATATCTCCTGGTGTGGTGGGGAAAAAAATAACAATTCACTCCACTCTGAGTTGTCGTGGATGTGAAATCAAACGACTGAGACTGTAAATACGTGTATTCCTGCTCTTAAAAAGTTGGATATTTTAATGGGGAAGTTGATGGAGACTGACTCGCTTTCGCAGCCACCCTCTAGTGGCCAGTCGAGGAACTGCAGCAAATCTTAGTTCTGCATGATGGATGGATGGCGTGTGGTCCACACCCAGTGTTGTGCAAGTTCATACTTCTGATGAACTAGTTCAAAGTTCAGTTCACATAGTTTAAAAATGAACAGTTCACGTTCATAGTTCACTATTTTCATTTTGAACTAGTTCAAATTCAGTTCATTTCAATATTTTTAGGTGAGAAGTACGAATGAAACGCCCCCCCACCGTATACCAGTGGTCTGCAGCCCTGGTCCTCAGGACCTCCTGTCCTGCATGTTTTAGATATTTCCCCTCAGAACCCTGATATAAATGACTGTCATTAACAGACTTGTGCAGACCTGGATGACAAGCTGATGACGGCCATGAATTAGATTCAGGTGTGATGATGCAACGAAACGTCTAAAACATGCAGGACAGGGTTGGAGACCCTGCTGAATACAATCATGTATATTGTCCTAGTGGCGTTTCAACTTTATTCAGAGGCTGTAAATCTCCAACATTGTAGTGCATTATCAATTTGTCTACCTGTTACTGGGAAATCAGACCTCTTGGTCTTTCTGGGAACTTTTTTGATTGTCAAAGACTCGCAGATATTTTCTCCCACTGGACGGATGCTTTAACTCCACATGACGTTTCAAATTTGGAGTTGACGAGGCAGAAGTTCAGACTTGTTTTCTCAGCGCAGGTGGACATGATTAGCACAGAAAGGTTAGTTTCCTACCGTTGGACTCTTTGGGAGACGATGTGTAAAATTCCCGCAGATAATGATAAGCGGATCATCATCTGACGGCTCACTGACGCTGCGTCTGCAACGTCTCTCTTCACCAGTCAAGGCTGATTTATGGTTCTGCGTTAAATCGACGGCGAAGACTACGGCGGAAGGCACGCGGCGACGCGAACCATACGGTCCGCACGGCGCGTACGTAGGTGTAACGCGGAACCATAAATCAGCCTACATTCTTAAAGACTGCACCGGGTTCGTCGAGCATTTTAAATGTGCGCGCCGCCCGCTGGTGAAATAAGAAGGATTATTCTGTAATAATTGGACCTAAACACTGAAGCTCCAACTCACATAATCTGAACAGATCAAATTCCAGTTCATGATCTGCAGAATGAACAAGTTCACGTTCAAGTTCTTTATGTGTAAATATGTTGCGTTCAGTTCAACGTTCTCACACAAATGAACGTGTTCAATGAACGCGTTCATTTGAACGCGTTCATGCACAACACTGTCCACACCATAACACGCCATCTGTCTTTCTGGTCATACGATGTGGTAATGTGATGCCGGAGACGTGGAAATGGGAAAAAAAGTGTTTCCAGTTTCGGTCCTAAACTGGACCATCGACACGTCTTAGGAACCACCCGCACTTTTTATTTCTATTTTTATTTTTTTATTTCTATTTTTATCTTTATATGGGTGTTTGGCTTTTGCGGTGTTTGATTTGTTTATGACAATGCTGAGTGAGTGAGATAGAGATGTCAGTTTCCCCAAAGGAACCTCCCAAAGGGATGAATAAAGTCGTCTGAATCTGAATCTAAATCTGAACCTCATGGAACCATAAAACGTTTTTTTGGGACATTTTGACCTTTATTTTCACATTCGGCGTTTCCATTGGAGGTCTTTCTTCTCTTTAGGTTTTGCACCGTTTTCATGATGATAGAAATGTGTGTTCAGAGGACTAACCGCTGTGTTTGATGGGAAGCTAAAAGCTGCTCAGATGTTTCTAAAGCTTGTGAGTCGGGTCTCTTTAAGCCCGATGAGATCCAGAGTTAGAGATAAAGGCCGGTGTTGTTTTCTCGTTGAAGCGGGTCGTGGCGGCCGGGTTTTGTTGGTTCTGTCTCTCGTTCTCTCAGTGCTGACGAGCTAGATGTAAACTGGTGCAGCAGCTGGGGCCGACACCACCTGGACTCTCCATGCTGAGCTGCTCAGAAATCCTCAGAACTGCTCCGTCAGTCGGCCGCGGGGCAGATGGAGGGATCCATCCCTCCATCCCTCTTCTGCGCACCTCATCCTGTTCCGGGTCCCGGGGGGGATTCGGGTCTGCTTCTTTCAGAGACATCAGCAGTGTAAATAAAAGCATGGCGGCGGTTAGAGGTCAGAGAGTTCCTGGATCTAATCCTGACCGGGACTTTTCTGACGGGAGTTCACATTAGAGATGGGCGGTATGGACAAAAAAATGTATCACGATTAGGGGTGGGTTAAAAATATCGATATATCGATATTTTATCGATGTACATGTGTAGTATCGATTTAAAAAAAAAAAAAAAAAAAATGTTCCCGATTTTTTTTTTTCCCCCGTTTTATCACCCAGTGCTCCTTGCTAAGTCAGTCCTGGGAATTGCTCCCTTTACCAACCCCGGGAGGCCCTACACTGAGCTCAAGTCTCCTCCTTAACCTGAGGAGTGAGCAGGCCGCTTCTTTCCACCAGTCAGGGTGGGGCTTCTCTGGCCGGACATAGCGATGGAAGGATCACATTATTCCATTATGGTAATTAGAATATCGATATCGTATCGGAATCGTATCGTATTGGGAGGTCAGTTTAGATTATACCCAGCTCTAATCATGATAATTTCTGGCATTTATCCCGATAACGATAAAAATGACGATAAAAAAAATACCAATTCAAATCCACCTTTGTAACTATAAATCTATCACCACATTCAGTCTTTGGACCCCCCCAAAACACTGCTCTACAAGAATACTAAATACTACTAAACTACACCAATTAAATTGAATTAATAAAAAAACATTAAATTAGTACACCTGTACTGCAAAACTGTAATGACTCAAGCTCCTCGCTCTCAGATCTGCCATGTTTGTTACACAAACACGTATCAATGGGAATTTATCCTTCTTTCTTTCTTTCTTTCTTTCTTTCTTTCTTTCTTTCTTTCTTTCTTTCTTTCTTTCTTTCTTTCTTTCTTTCTTTCTTTCTTTCTTTCTTTCTTTCTTTCTTTCTTTCTGGCTCATTTCCTTCCTTCCTTCCTTCCTTCCTTCCTTCCTTCCTTCCTTCCTTCCTTCCTTCCTTCCTTCCTTCCTTCCTTCCTTCCTTCCTTCCTTCCTTCCTTCCTTCCTTCTTTCTTCCACGCACGCGCACCGTACGTTGCGCGTTGCTGCGTACCCTACGCTCTGCGTCGATTTAACGCAGAACCATAAATCCGGCTTCACACAAAAATCGTTTTTAACCGCGAGATGACAAATTCTTACCGTGAGGAATTTTTTTGCCGGTTTATCGTGAATGGTAAAATATCGCCCATTCCTAGTTCACATGTTCTCCCGGATTAGTTGCTCCTGTGATGGACCGGTATCCTGTCCAGGGTGGAGTCCACCCCTCCATCAACCTGGAAGGTGATGGTGGATCCAGGTATTAGATCCACCTTTAGCAGGAGTTTTGCGTGTTTCCGTTCATTAGTCTTCACAACGTTGCTTCAGTTCCTTCAGGTTTCTTGGGGTTTTTAATAAAAACCTCTCTCAGAACTCAACTCAACTTTATTTATAAAGCGCTTTAAAACAACTATAGCTGAAACAAAGTGCTGTACATAAGAGGGCAAACAGCAAAAGACAATAAAAAAAATAAACAAGTAAAATAACAAGTAAAATTACTTAAAACCACTAAAAACAGAGCGAGGAAAGTCCTGCCACATCATTTCAAATGGGTTTTGGGCTTTGACTTGGTCCAAAACCTTGATGATTTTACTTTTTCAACCAGCCGTTCTAACCGATTATTGTCCAATTTCATGAAGTTTGAATGATGTTGGAGAGATGGCCTCACATTTGCCGCTAGATCAGCAATTTGAAGCTTTGTACAATAATTGTATAAAAAAATAAAGGTTACTACTTGACAGGTTCTTTATGGAACGTAACCCCCACGAAAAACTGGGGATTACTGTAACTCAAAATTGTTGACTGATGTGCAGCCACAATCGCTTCTCTAACACCCGTGTTGATGTCCTTCCCTTCTGGCATTGTGTTAACTCACAAACACACGCCCTGGATGCTCCAGATCAGGAAACTGCAAAGATTTCTGGTTTATAGAAGGTCTGAACACCAGGTGATGGTTAGCAGCACCTGGCTGCAACTTTTTTTAAACCCTGTGCTGTCTTCGGGTCAAAATGACCTAATTTCCCTTCCTTCCTTCCTTCCTTCCTTCCTTCCTTCCTTCCTTCCTTCCTTCCTTCCTTCCTTCCTTCCTTCCTTCCTTCCTTCCTTCCTTCCTTCCTTCCTTCCTTCCTTCCTTCCTTCCTTCCTTCCTTCTTTTTTCCCTTCCTTCCTTCTTTCCTCCTGCTCTCTCCTTCATTCCTTCCTTCTTTCCTCCTGCTCTCTCCTTCATTCCTTCCTTCTTTCCTCCAGCTCCTTCCTTCCTTCCTTCCTTCCTTCCTTCCTTCCTTCCTTCCTTCCTTCCTTCCTTCCTTCCTTCCTTCCTTCCTTCCTTCCTTCCTTCCTTCCTTCCTTCCTTCCTTCTTTTTTCCCTTCCTTCCTTCTTTCCTCCTACTCTCTCCTTCCTTCCTTCTTCCCTTCCTCCCTTCCTTCCTTCCTTCCTTCCTTCCTTCCTTCCTTCCTTCCTTCCTTCCTTCCTTCCTTCCTTCCTTCCTTCCTTCCTTCCTTCTTTTTTCCCTTCCTTCCTTCTTTCCTCCTGCTCTCTCCTTCCTTCCTTCCTTCCTTCCTTCCTTCCTTCCTTCCTTCCTTCCTTCCTTCTTCCCTTCCTCTTTTCTCCCTTCTTTCCTTCCTTCCTTCCTTCCTTCCTTCCTTCCTTCCTTCCTTCCTTCCTTCCTTCTTTTCTCCCTTCCTTCCTTCCTTCCTTCCTTCCTTCCTTCCTTCCTTCCTTCCTTCCTTCCTTCCTTCCTTCCTTCCTTCCTTCCTTCCTTCCTCCTGCTCGCTCCTTCCTTCCTTCTTCCCTTCCTCTTTTCTCCCTTCCTTCCTTCCTTCCTTCCTTCCTTCCTTCCTTCCTTCCTTCCTTCCTTCCTTCCTTCCTTCCTTCCTTCCTTCCTTCCTTCTTTCCTTCCTTCCTTCTTTTTCCCTTCCTTCCTTCTGCTCTCTCCTTCCTTCCTTCCTTCCTTCCTTCCTTCCTTCCTTCCTTCCTTCCTTCCTTCCTTCCTTCCTTCCTTCCGCTCGCTCCTTCCTTCCTTCCTTCCTTCCTTCCTTCCTTCCTTCCTTCCTTCCTTCCTTCCTTCCTTCCTTCCTTCCTTCCTTCCTTCCTTTCTTCCTTCTTTCCTCCCTTCTTCTCTTCCTCCTTCCTTGACCCAAAGACAGCACAAGGGTTAAACCCTGTGGATGCTGAAATGATTTTATTTTGCTTTTTGCTCAGTGTGTAATTTCTGAGTGTGTTCATGCTTCCACGTTGAAACCGTCCATCTCAGGCTTTTTAAAGCACAGAAACCGGGCTGCTCACGAGCTCGGATGCTGAGCTGCCGTATGTCGGTTGGAAAGCCGCCCCGCTTTTCCCACGACTCAGCGGGCTCTCCTTCCCCGCCTCCTTCACTGACACGTGCACCGACTGGAGAGTTCACGCCGCTTTCTGGGAGATCGTTCAGACTTCCCGCTCCGTCACAATCCTCAAAGAATCAATTTCTCCTCTGGCCTCTAAACCGCTTCAGGGGGGCTGATTATTTCCATCTTCAGCGAGTGCCGGCGGATCCCACGCCCCCCCCCGAACGTCTGCCGAGCCGTCGCTCGATCTCGACCTTCTCTGTTTTTGTCGGAGTTACATTTCAAGTGCATCACTGACATTCGTCTTAATAAAAAAGCATCAGTTTGGTGCCGTGAGAGAAGCTGCTTCACGTGCTGATGGTCTGACAGGAGCTCATAGGGTTGGCACCTTTCAGAAATAGAAATAGGGGACCCCCTATTTCAGCAGCGCAGGCGCAAAAAAGGGTAAATCCCCAAAACTGCTTTAATAGCATTGAACTTGCATGACTGTACAGACAGCCAACCATACTAGCAACTGAAATATCCTCCTATGCCATGTATGTCCACATCAGCCAGGATGTATAATATAGCTACAGGTGAAGGTCGGAAAATTAGAATATGGTGTAAAAGTTAATTTATTTCAATAATTCAACTCAAAGAGATGAAACTAATATATTACATAGTCTCATTACATGCAAAGCAAGATATATTAAGTACGGTGGCTGAGACCCGCCATTGCTGAAAATGAAAGAAACGCTGCAAATAAAAAGAAACGCTGCTGCAAATAAAATAAACGCTTTGCAAATAAAATAAACCTTGCTGAAAATAAAATTAAAAAACAACGCAAATCAAAAAGCCACAACGGAACTGAATTACCGGGGACTATTTTTGCCGATGCACCGGTGTTGCACATTAAAAATTACACGTAGCGACGTTGAACACTATTCCTCGCTCTTCTTATTTCTTCCTTTTCACTTACGTCCTCTTCGTCTTCTTCTTCTTCTTCTTCTCCTCTCACATAAAAACACCGGTGCATAAGCAAAAATAGTCCCCGGTAATTCACTTCCGTTGTGGCTTTTTTATTTGCGTCGTTTTTTTTTTTTTATTGCAGCAGGGTTTCTTTATATTTGCAGCGTTTCTTTTATTGGCAGCGTTTCTTTAATTTTCAGCAATGGCGGGTCTCGGCCACCGTAATTAAGCCTTTATTTGTTATAATTTTGATGATTGAATTGTTTGATTTCATAAAATATTCAAATATCTTTAGATTTTTTATTTGGGGTTTTCATAAACTGTTAGCCATAATCCTCAAAATAATAACAAATAAAGGCTTGAAATATCTCACTTTGCATGTAGTGGGAAATAATATATTTGTTTCACCTTTAGTTAAATTAACTGAAACGAATGAAGTTTTGCAATATATTCAAACTTTCCAACCTTCACCTGTATATTATGACATGAATAAAGGTTCTTTATTTTCTGTAATGCAATTAAAAAAACAAAAATGTCATACATTCTGGATTCATTACAAATCAACTGAAATATTGCAAGCCTTTTATTATTTTAATATTTCTGATTATGGCCAGAATATTCAAATTTTTATAGATAGGATATTTGAGTTTTCTTTTGTAAGCCATGATCAGCAATATTAAAATAATAAAAGTGTTGCAATATTTCAGTTGATTTGTAATGAATCCAGAATGTATGACATTTTTGTTTTTGTAATTGCTTTACAGAAAATCACAATATTCTAATTTTCTGAGACAGTCCTGTATGTTGCTGTCTTTAATATATCCTGTCCTTTATTTTGTTCATTATTGTTAGTTCGTTGTTCACGTATGTGCAAGTGTGTGACAGACGTGCATGGGACGTGATGGGTATCGGTTCAATATGGAACACAACTTTTAATTTCCAATTATGTAACAATTTCATATTTCAATGGACGGGTGGCTAGCCTGGGAGCTCAGCTGGTGCCGACCAGGGGAGGGGATGATTCCTACGTGATGGAGAGGAAACAGGGAAGTCCATGGCAGGTGGATGAGGGAGGCAGAAGCAGCAAAAAGAGATCTTGCATCATGAAAACGGCGGACCGGTTTCGTTGCAGCCGCACCCGTTGCGAGCAAAACAAAAGGCCCGAGCAGTTCCTCTTCAGCTTGTGGCTCGTAAAAAATCAGCGGGCTTCCTCCAGCTGGGAGGAATGCCCCCGGGCCGGTTCTGCAGGTCCAACGGGGCGGCGCCGGCATCGCGGCCCGATGTGTGTTTACACCGAGTTCCTGATCCGTCATTGTTTACACAGCGGGACGAGGGAGGAGGGAGGAGGAAGAGGGGAGGAATGGTGTGAGGGGAAGTGAAGATTGAAAGATACAAGTCTAAAACAGACCAAGGCCAGAACCAGGAACTACAAACAAGGCCAGTACCAGGGACTAAAAACAAGACCAGTACCAGGGACTAAAAACAAAGGCCAGTACCAGGGTCTAGAAACAAGGCCAGTACTAGGGACTAAAACCAGAGAGGTGAGATAGAGACGTCCATGACTCTCCATGGGGTCACCATGAGTGGACTTGGGTGTTGTTGTAGCTTAGCAACGGCTGAACTCATGACATCACGCGGGAAAGTTGCAAGACACTCTCAAAAAGATACAGGTTTACAACCAGAGGTACTGCAAGAGGCAACTACACTGCAAAAAAAACGACATAAGTAAGAACAATTAGCTCGTTTTAAAAAAGATTAAAAGACTATTTTGTGCTATTTTACTATTTTTAAGAATTCTAGTCAAGAAAAATGTTCTAACCTATAGACAAAGCTATATTTTTTCTTAAAATAAGACCACTTTTATGAGATTTATGGAATATTAAAGTTATTTCTAGTGGGGGCTGTTTTTGCAGCTTAGTACAGTGTTTTTGAAATAGAAACATTTCTTTGTGGGAACCGAGTTTGTCCGTTGGGGGGCTAGGAATAGGGTTTGGGGCTATGGTTAGGGTTAGCGGTTAGGGGCTAAGGTTAGGGGTTAGGGACTAAGGTTAGGGGCTAGGGTTAGGGTTAGGGTTCGGGGTTAGGATTAGGGTTAGGGGCTAGGGTTAAGTGGCTATGGTTAGAGTTAGGGGTTAGTGGCTAAGGTTAAGTGGCCATGTTTAGGGGTTAAGGACTAAGGGTTAGGGGCTAGTAGTTAGGGGTTAGGGGCTAGGGTTAAGGGGCTGGTGTTAGGGGGCTAGGTGTTAGGGGCTTGGGGATATGGGCTAGGGTTAAGGGGCTAAGGTCTAAGGGTTAGGGACTTGGGTTAGGGGCTATGGTTATGTGACCAAATCAAGTAAAATCTCATAAATACTCCTAATATGGTCTCATGGAGGTCAAAGAATAAGAGTTTGATCTAAACGTGGAAATAAAACACATTCTGTGGTTCATGAAGTGTTTCTGAAAACTAAATGTGATCATGAGGTAACATTCATATGCACATTACGCTCTGGTTTAATCCGCTAATTTACCAAACGAGCGCTTGCTTCTCAGGGTCTGGTGTGGGCCGAATCGGGCCGATCAATAGTTCTTTGAACGATCTCGGGTCTCCCTGGAGCCGAGCCTCCCACCCGCCTTCATCCTCGTCTACCTCTGAAGTGTTTACTCAACAAACACTTTAGATCCTGACGGAGCCGAGTGCAGGTCGTGTCTGAAGACTGTAGGTGTTTGCACAGGCGCTCGACATTTCAGCCAACCTGCTACTCTTTCCCTTACACTTCCAGCCTGACATTTTCCCTCCGGTATCTGGAAAAAGTGAACAGAGGGAGTCATTTCTTTCACGGTGGCTTTTACTGATTGGACCAAATACTTTTTGTGAACCTGGATCAATAGTTGTTTGACGGAGGGAAACATGCAGATTTTGGACACGAATTACAATCGATGCTTCTTGCGTCGTGTTACGACTGTAATCAAGATGAGAGATGCAAAAAATGATAGAACGGTATCGGGATCTATGAGTATTTACGTCCATGATGCACTTGATTTTTACAAAAATACACCTTCTATACTCTAAACACCAGCAAGGAACTTATGCAACAATGCCCTCAACTTCCAGTTTTGAGTCAGCAAATGGAAAACATACTTTATATATTTATATATCAATGGATGAAGCATTTGATCACGTGACCCATTGCTGTCTGAAGACATGCCCACTGCGTGTCAATCAAAGTTAGCTGTCGTCCCAGCTCCCTCGGGGCTGCCAGCAGATGTTTACGATGGAATAAACTGTTCAATTGTCCCGGTTTTTGGGTTTATGTTCCTGTTTTATTTTTTTTTTGTAAAAGAAAACTAAACTTTTGCTTTGAACTCCTGTTGCCAGCAAATCAAAAATAAGCGTCGCCGACGCTGGGTTCGTACAAATGGGTAGTTGCTCCGCGAAGGGCGGTAGCATGACAGTTACTGAGGAGGAAATGATTAAAGGAAGATTAAAAACAATCACAAGCCGCTTTATTGCCCAGGTGTACCTAATTAAGTGGCCGGTGACTGTGTATGTGTTCCCGCCCGATGGATTTTTCAGTGCTACTGTCCCAGCAAGGTAGTCCAGATGGTGACTGTACACCAGGAAGTGCCTGATAACACCATCCTTCGGTTGCATTTGTCTTTAGAAAGTAGTTTAATAATCCATATCACACAGTAAAGAAGTACATTTCCCCCACATGACCTTGCGTGTCTTGTTAAGTGACTGTTTTTGCAGTTTTATATTATATAAGCTTCACTGTTCTTCCTCTCCTTTTTTTAGTTATACCATTTAAAAAATAGAGAGTAAAAGGCTGGTGTCTGGGAATGCAACTTGTGATTTTTGAGGCTGTGCGGCAAATTCCACTCGATGCTCTCGTAAACAGATATCAAAGAGATGAGCAGGATCAAAAACTCCCGGCGGTGACATGCACTTTCTAAATGGAGAAGGAGGGGGTGGTGCCGAGGCCTGGGCGGGAGTAGAAGTCAAAGTCCTCCGACACCCGAACACGTACCGGTCCGCTAAGACGTCGCTCCACACCGCTGCTCCCTTCCTCCATCCGTCCTGCATCCCTTCATCCTCAGTCAGCGCTGCCTCATCGTGATGAAGCTCATTAGCAGGTTGTCTGTCAGACTGATGGAGGCCGGGGGAGTGGGGGGGGGGGCTCCTGTTGTTTATATTTACACCCCGGGATACTGCAGGTATGATGTGGTGCTTTTTAATGAAGTCTGGATCCTGCCAGTCACACGCAGAGAGTCAGGGAGGAGACGGCAGCAGCTGCCTACCGTTGTGCTGACGCAGGGGTTTCTGCGGTGCGTCGTCATCTGCTCGGCTCGCACCCTCGACGCCCGTTTCCTCGGGACTGAATTACACCGAGCAGCTGCTAACGCTCGTCGGGTGTGAAGAGCGTTTGCACGAGTCGTCCTGTGGAAGGTGAAGCACGACTGTGCAGACTACACTTGCACCAGTCCGATATCACGGAAGATAAAAGGAGGATTTGATCGTCATGTTTCAGTTTTTACTGGTTAGCTCTGAGATGGATGACGAGTCCTACAGCAGCTCAGGATAGTTGGTATGGGAGATATATGCGTTGGTAGTCGGAGATGGTCTTCTGATGCACCAATCAAATATAACATTAGAAGCCAGAAAAGAGAGAGGTGTGATAGAAATGTCCATGACTCTCCATGGGGTCACCATGACTGGACTTGGGTGTTGTTGTAGCTTAGCGATGGCTGGAACGATGACATCATGCGGGAACGTTTTGAGAAACTCTCAAAAAGATACAAAAAGAGTCTTTACAACCAGAGGTACTGCAACTCTGCAAAAACACGACACAAGTTAGAACGAGTAGCTGTTTTTTTTTTTAGAAGACTATTTTGTGCTATTTTACAATTTTAAGAATTCTAGTCAAGAAAAATGTTCTTAACTATAAAGCTATATTTTTGCTTAGAATAAGACCACTTTTATGAGATTTATGGAATATTATAGTTATTTTTAGTGGGGGCTGTTTTTGCAGCTTAGTTTCTGAAATAGAAATGTTTCTTTGTGGGAACTGAGTTTGTCCGTCGGGTTTTGTCAGTTGGGGGGTTAGGGTTAGGGGTTAGGGACTAGGTGCCTACCGTTGTGCTAACGCAGTGGTTTCTGTGGTGCGTCGTCATCTGCTCGGCTCGCACCCTTGACGCCCGTTTCCTCGGGACTGAATTACACCGAGCAGCTGCTAACGCTCGTCGGGTGTGAAGAGCGTTTCCACGAGTCGTCCTGTGGAAGGTGAAGCACGACTGTGCAGACTACACTTGCACCAGTCCGATATGACAGAAGATAAAAGGAGGATTTGCTCGTCATGTTTCAATTTTACTGGAACAGATATCTGATTAGCGAGTCCTACGGCAGCTCGGGATAGTTGGTATGGGAGATGTATGTGTTAGTAGTCGGAGATGGTCTTTTGATGCACCAATCAAATATAAAAGCAGCTCACAAGGAGTTTTGGTTACAATTTCTGTCTCATTTTCATTTAAAAGGAATATTTGATTATTCCTGTGGTGGACTGGCAACCTGTTTAGAGCTCTGGGGCGGATGGATGGATGGATGGATGGATGGATGGATGGATAGATGGATGGATGGATGGATGGATGGATGGATGGATGGATGGATGGATGAATGGATGGATGAATGGATGGTTGGATGGATGGATGGATGGACGGATGATGGACGGACAGACGGACGGACGGACGGATGGATGGACGGACGGACGGATGGATGGTAGAATGGATGGATGGATGGATGGCTGGTAGGATGGATGGATGGATGGATGGATGGATGGATGATGGATGGTAGGATGGATGGATGATGGATGGATGGATGATGGATGGATGGATGGATGATGGATGGATGGATGATGGATGGATGGATGATGGATGGATGGATGGATGATGGATGGATGGATGGATGATGGATGGATGGATGGATGGATGGTAGGATGGATGGATGGATGATGGATGGATGGATGGATGATGGATGGATGGATGGATGGGTGGATGGATGGATGGATGGATGATGGATGGATGGATGATGGATGGATGGATGGATGGATGTTGGATGGATGATGGATGGATGGATGATGGATGGATGGATGGATGGATGGATGATGGATGGATGGATGGATGATGGATGGATGGATGGATGGGTGGATGGATGGATGGATGGATGATGGATGGATGGATGATGGATGGATGGATGGATGGATGTTGGATGGATGATGGATGGATGGATGGATGGATGGATGGATGGAAGATGGATGGATGGATGGATGGATGGTAGGATGGATGGAAGATGGATGGATGGATGGAAGATGGATGGATGGATGGATGGATGGAAGATGGATGGATGGATGGATGGAAGATGGATGGAAGATGGATGATGGATGGATGGATGGATGGATGGATGGAAGATGGATGGATGGTTGGATGGATGGATGGATGGTAGGATGGATGGATGGATGGGTGGATGGATGGATGGATGGATGGATGGATGATGGATGGATGGATGGATGATGGATGGATGGATGGGTGGATGGATGGATGGATGATGGATGGATGATGGATGTATGGATGGATGATGGATGGATGGATGGATAGATGGATGGATGGATGGATGGATGGTAGGATGGATGGATGGATGGATGGATGGTAGGATGGATGGATGGATGGATGGATGGATGGATGATGGATGGATGGATGATGGATGGATGGATGGATGGATGGATGATGGATGTATGGATGGATGGATGGATGATGGATGTATGGATGGATGATGGATGGATGATGGATGATGGATGGATGGATGATGGATGGATGGATGGATGGATGGATGGATGATGGATGTATGGATGGATGATGGATGGATGATGGATGGATGGATGATGGATGGATGGATGGATGGTAGGATGGATGGATGGATGGATGGATGGTAGGATGGGGATGGATGGATGGATGGATGGATGGATGATGGATGGATGGATGATGGATGGATGGATGGATGGATGGATGATGGATGGATGGGTGGATGGATGGATGGATGATGGATGGATGGATGATGGATGGATGGATGATGGATGGATGGATGATGGATGGATGATGGATGGATGGATGATGGATGGATGGATGATGGATGGATGGATGATGGATGGATGGATGGATGGATGGATGGATGATGGATGGATGATGGATGGATGATGGATGGATGGATGGATGGATGATGGATGGATGGATGATGGGATGGATGGATGGATGCGATGTCTGGATGGCTGATGGATGATGGATGGATGGATGGATGGAAGATGGAGGGATGGATGGTAGGATGGATGGAAGATGGATGGATGGATGGAAGATGGATGGATGGATGGATGGAAGATGGATGGAAGATGGATGATGGATGGATGGATGGATGGATGGACGATGGATGGATGGTAGGATGGATGGATGGATGATGGATGGTAGGATGGATGGATGGGTGGATGGATGGATGGATGGATGATGGATGGATGGATGATGGAATGGATGGATGGGATGCTGGATGGATGGATGGGTGGATGGATGGATGTATGGATGGATGTATGGATGGATGATGGATGGATGGATGGATAGATGGATGGACTGATGGATCGATGGATGATGGATGGATGGATGGATGGATGGATGATGGATGGATGGGTGGATGGATGGATGGATGATGGATGGATGGATGGATGGATGGATGTATGATGATGGATGGGTGGATGGATGGATGGATGGATGGATGGATGGATGATGGATGGATGGATGGATGTATGATGGATGGATGGATGGATGGATGGATGATGGATGGATGGATGGATGGATGGATGGATGGATGGATGATGGATGGATGGATGGGATGGGATGATGGATGGCTGGATGATGGATGGATGGATGGATGGATGGATGGATGGATTGATGGATGGATGGATGGATGGATGGATGGATGGATGGATGGATGGATGGATGGATGGATGGATGATGGATGGATGGATGGATGGATGGATGGTCGGATTGTAGGATGGATGGATGATGGATGGATGGATGGATGGATGGATGATGGATGGTAGGATGGATGGATGGATGATGGATGGATGGATGGATGATGGATGGATGGATGGATGATGGATGGATGGATGATGGATGTGGATGGATGGATGGATGGAATGGGTGGGTGGATGGATGGATGGATGGATGATGGATGGAT